>NW_018164811.1:840048-842546 GCF_001263595.1 Phalaenopsis equestris
GCTTGCTAGAGTTTCTTAATTCCCCCTCTTCAAAAGATGAAATTCTTCTTCTTCGTTTTCTTCTTCGTCCTTCTCTTCTTGCAACAATGGCTGCATTGTCTCTCTGCTGTTAATTATGTCACTCATCTTCCGGGCTTTCAAGGCGAACTTCCCTTCCATTTAGAGACTGGGTGAGTCTGTGTATATATATGCATGTGATTACTTCAAACGAAAGAAATGATGCAGAAAATAGGGAGCATACATAGATTCCTTCTCTTTGGAAACTAATTTGTTTTTTGCTACTGAGTGTGAAAAACCTATGGTTTCCTTTTCCTGTTTGCACTGGCAATTATATATATGAATTCATGCTGTGTTTTACTCCTAATGTTTTGAGTTCACGTTCAATCTACTTCTGTTTTCTCGCACTTGAGAACAGCTAAGCCTTTTTTTTTTTTTGCTCCAAAGATAGAAGCGATCATCTCCAACTGCTTCACTGAGGAAACCAACGAAACAGCGATGGAAATACGTCTTGCCGGCTCCGTCATCGCCGCCGCAAGTGACGGCGCGGGGAAAAGGCGCGGCGAACACCTGCTTTGGCGCTAACTTCTGCACATGGATTATTTATTAGGAAGGGAGAAGTGGTGAATAAATTGATAGATAAAGATCGAATAGAGTTTAACTGGACACGAAATACGTAAATTATAAAATGGGTTTGTTTTGACTGCTAACTGTTAGTACGTAAAAATCCTTTTTTTTTTTTTTTTCCGTTATTCAATTCATAGAGCTTTGGTCAAAAACAGGCTTCTTTATTTAGGGTTTGATCTTTTTATTGCATTCGGTAAAATTTTAAACTATAAAATTGTAATCATTATTCTTAATTTTTATTATGATTAAATTAAAGTTTTAGTTTCTTTTTTCTTTTTGTTATCATTATCATATATATAGTAACCTTCCAACTGCATAGATGGCCGGGAAAGGTCCACTTAAAAGCAAACTTTGTGCCCAACTAGGGGTGTAAACGAGCTGAAGATGAATGAATAAAGTTCGTGTTTGGGTTCGGTTCATTTGAAATTAAGTGTGTTTGAAAGAAGCTCGTGTTCGAAATTTTTCGTGAAGTTATTGTTTGTGTTCGATTTGATTGGTATTAAATTAATTTGAAAGGTTTGAGATGTTTGAAATGTTCTATTTATTTCAATTATTCAAATTGTTCGAAATCTTTCAAATTTATTTGTATTCTTTGAATTGTTAAAATGATATTAAATTTAATTATTAATTCTCAAATTACCAAAAAATTTCTCTCTATTAAAAAAAATATTATTTCTTCAACTATATTATTAGAAATTGTTAAAAACAAGTTACAAATGAAAAATACATTTAAAGTTCAAACTCAAATTTTTAAAAAACTATAAATCATTATTATAAAACAAATAAGTAATAAATCATTATTATGTTAATTATATAACTTATATTATATAAATATATAATATTTATCCAATTGATATTAATATATTATTATTAATAATTTATTATATACTATTATTTTTAGGATTTAATTTATTAAAATATGATAAATTTTTAGAATGAACTTTAAGGGCGTAGTGAGAAAATGTTAAACTTGACTTTATAAGTCATATGGATGATTTAGTTAAAAAGTTGAGAATAGGTTGCGTCACGTGCTGCAAAAGTACAGATATTACTTCCGGCAACAATTATATATTCAAGTTTTTGACGCGGGACGAGTAAAGGTATGCATATATATATATATATATATAAATGAAGGGAAATATCCCTGGACAAGTTGCTTGCTAGAGTTTCTTAATTCCCCCTCTTCAAAAGATGAAATTCTTCTTCTTCGTTTTCTTCTTCGTCCTTCTCTTCTTGCAACAATGGCTGCATTGTCTCTCTGCTGTTAATTATGTCACTCATCTTCCGGGCTTTCAAGGCGAACTTCCCTTCCATTTAGAGACTGGGTGAGTCTGTGTATATATATGCATGTGATTACTTCAAACGAAAGAAATGATGCAGAAAATAGGGAGCATACATAGATTCCTTCTCTTTGGAAACTAATTTGTTTTTTGCTACTGAGTGTGAAAAACCTATGGTTTCCTTTTCCTGTTTGCACTGGCAATTATATATATGAATTCATGCTGTGTTTTACTCCTAATGTTTTGAGTTCACGTTCAATCTACTTCTGTTTTCTCGCACTTGAGAACAGCTAAGCCTTTTTTTTTTTGCTCCAAAGATAGAAGCGATCATCTCCAACTGCTTCACTGAGGAAATCAACGAAACAGCGATGGAAAAACGTCTTGCCGGCTCCTTCATCGCCGCTGCATGTGACGGCGCGGCGAACACCTGCTTTGGCGCTAACTTCTGCACATGGATTATTTATTAGGAAGGGAGAAGTGGTGAATAAATTGATAGATAAAGATCGAATAGAGTTTAACTGGACACGAAATACGTAAATTATAAAATGGGTTTGTTTTGACTGCTAACTGTTAGTACGTAAAAATCCTTTTTTT
>NW_018164811.1:843456-857576 GCF_001263595.1 Phalaenopsis equestris
TTTTTAGAATATATAATTATTTTTAAAATAAGATAAATTTTTTATATATAATTATTTTATATTTCGAACAATAACAATTCAAACACTAGCAAATACATTACTGTTCGTATTTAGTTATTTTATAAAATGAACGAAAAAAATTGTTCTCTTCCGTCTCATTTGCTCATCAAATGAATTGAACACGATCTCCTTGGTAAACTGAACATGAACTGTTCACAAACAACAAGTTTTTTTGACAGCCCTATCCCTAGCATAAAAATAGCGGTGTTTTATTGTTTGAGTGGTTGTGACTTGTTTTGAAAAGATAAATTTTTTATATATAATTATTTTATATTTCGAACAATAACAATTCAAACACTAGCAAACACATTACTGTTCGTATTTAGTTATTTTATAAAATGAACGAAAAAAATTGTTCTCTTCCGTCTCATTTGCTCATCAAATGAATCGAACATGATCTTCTTGGTAAGCTGAACATGAATTGTTCATAAACAACAAGTTTTTTTGACAGCCCTATCCGTAGCATAAAAATAGCGGAGTTTTATTGTTTGAGTGGTTGTGACTTGTTTTGAAAGCACGCAAGTTTTCTATATTTATATATCGAAACTTTTATTTTTTTGTGCATGACATTGGTGTTTTAAATTTATGAATAAAAATATATATATTTTACTTTTAAAAGTTGATAATAGTAGTATTATTTATGTGATATTAAGGATTTGAGTGCTATGTGTGTACAGATGAAGGTTTAGGTGAGATATGTAAATAGGTAAGAAATATGTCCCGATGATAAGTTATTGTTCGTATTGTGATTAATTTTGTTTTGACATCATAATTATATTGATGAATATATAGTGTAACTTTAATATAAGGTTCAAGCAATAAATCTTTAATAACCGAATTAGTTGGGATTTTGCCTGCACTCCTCCTTTGTGACCGCTTGGAATAATAATGGTTAAAGATGGTGGAGTGACCCTAATACCCTCCCACAAGTTGCAAATGAGATGCCTAGGAACCAATAAGAGTGCCTAGGCGCCCAATGAACAGCGTCAACTTTCTGTCTTCTCGGAATTTTTGCGCAGTTTAAGAGAGTTTTCAAGCCTAGACTCCAGTAGATAGGCACCCAATGGCAAAATTTGTCTCCAATCTTCAATCTGATTAAGTTCGATGCTTATTCTTCCCTTTCCCTGCTAAAACCTTCAAAAACAACATAAAACATTTTTCAAAGTATAATTTTTATCATATAAAATACAAAAATATATAAAATAACAATTTTAAATTATCAACCTATCGGACGGTATGACCATTACCGACCTTAATTTTCTTTCCCTTGATATGGTTCAGGTCGATTAACCTTACTGTAATCAAAAGTGAGATGGAAAGTTGCCCCAGTATCAACATGTTAATCGGACTAATTGGATGAGAAAGAAGAAGTAATATAGGTTGTATGAGAGTTGGTTTGTGGAGGAGAATAGAAGTTTCTCGGTTGATAGTAATGATTCAGATGGTGCCAGCAATGAGATGCAAGATGTTCCTATTTATTAGATATTTGATAGGAGACCAAGCCATGAGCTTTAGAGTGCGTAGTTGGAGCCTCAATTGGTTATTTGGATTGAACATTGTTGTTTTTGCCTTTGCCTTTATAGTATTTTTTCTTTGTTTTGGAAGAAGACATGGCCAACTGCGGATCAGGATCAACAGAGGCAGATTTGTGCTCGGTGGAGAGATTAATTTCTTCACTAATTAGTAAGGCATATAACTCATCCAGACTTATGGGAGTGGATCTCACTCGTATCGTAGCCTTGAAGGGAAGATAAGATGCCTGAAGACCAATCAAGTTATAATGAATAACATATTCAATATCGACTTGGGAGCCAACAACATATATGTTATCAACAATAGCCTTGATTTGCATAAGATATTGAGTTATAACGAGGTTTTGCATTCAGACATTGTGTAGTTCTTTCTTTAGTTGAATAACACGGAAGTGATTGGTGGCTTGTAAGCGCTTCTCCAATGCTGTCCAAATTTCATGACCAGCTCCAACATTCAAGACACAAGGCAAAATAGCGGCTGAAATGGTAGAGTGAAATGCAGCCGACAAGTTTTGATTAATAACTTCCTTAAGTTGTGTATGCAGGATTGAAAGAGGAAATGCCCGAAACATTAAGAACCATAGGCGCTGGAGTATGAATAGTACCATCAATAAAACCCAAGAAGCCATTAGCCTCAGAGAGTGATTGATGGTGATGGACGACGACTGATAAGTGGTGGTAGACAATGGTTGGTGTATTGGTAATCATGGACTTTATGTTGGCCATGAGAAATTTAATGTAGGGAGAGATGAAATTTTCAGAGATTCTGAGATTTACTAACCCATCTAACATAAGGTATCATATTCTTCCATTGTTGACAAGCTTCAACATAGGAAGCCGGTCAAAAAAAAAAAATTAAAAAAGAGACTACAAGAAAGACAGAGAGCGACACCAATAATGGTTTCAATAACAACAAGTTAAGTTATGGGCGTCAGCCTTCCACAGACGAACTGAAAGGTGAAGAGATTCTTAGGGGGGGAAGAAAGAAGAAAGAAAGAGGAGAAACAAATTGTTTATGAGTTTTTCAGAATGATCTGCTCCTATACCATGAAAGCAAAGGAGATGCGTAGAGAAGAAACGAGTGAAGCAGAGAGGAAGCTATTTTCATTAAATAATGAGTCTATCACATGAATATATATAAACCGTCTACTATGCAGCAGTTAAGATATTGCATATATATATATATATATATATATATGCTAAACACTTGGAACTAATGACCCATATGTCTAGTAAACTTCATTTAGTCTGGTATTATGTATCACATAAGAATTGTCACTTTTCTAATTTAAGAAAAAAAGTTGAATATAGTAAAAACTAATTAGATGGCATATTTCATATTTAGCTGTTAGCTTCGTAAATACTTAGGAATTAAGCGGAATTTAAAAACAAAGTAGAATAAAGATAGAATAACAGAGAAAGAAAAGGAATAATAATATAGAAACTGTTTAATTGAGAGCCCTAATTACGGTTGTGCATTTAGCTTGAATATTGTTAATCACTCAGAAATTTGATTTGAATTTTAGCTTAGATCGAGATCAGATCAAAGTGAACGAGCCGAGCTATGAGCCAAAATCTCAGATCGATTTTTTTAGCTAATTACAAGCCATACACATATCAACTTGAATTGTCTTCAGACCAGCTCAAATTATTTTAATTTTAAAACTTATATATGATACTAAATAAAATCGAATATAACGAGCTATGAATTGATTTCATGCTTGAACAGATACAAATTAATTCAATTTGAGCCATCTAGTTTTGACTTCGAGCCAGATCAAGCCAATTTCAAGATGGAATGGATCTGAATAACTCAAATTTGAGCCAACTTATTTTAATTTCGAGCCAAATCAAGCTCCATTCAATTTTGAGCCGAGCTAGCTCGAAATTGAATGTAATTGTGGTGGGCTAGAAGATTCACAGAGACAGCGTAATAGATTATCATCTTAACGTTACACGAGAATTTAACACACACTCAAATAAAAGAAAAAATAAGTTAAAACAACAAAAGTTGAAAAGGAAAAAAATCATGGGTCATGACCCAGTTGAAGAGATCTACAATAACTTGGTTATTATAATTACAATTTCTTGTCCCATGGGTGGGAAATGGTTACACAATCTCTTAAGTTAACAACGTTGGTGCATGGATGAACTTGTCACAAGGCATGAGCGACATTGATGGTGATCGACGACGACTGATAAGTGGTGGTAGACAATGGTTGGTGAATGTCTACAATGGCAGGAATGATGCTAGACTTCAGTTTCTTATGCAAGCTTCAAGCTCTTTTTCATTCTTCTAACTTCTTCCCACCCCCATAGTCCCGTCCCGTTTACAATTATTGAAGGAAAATGAACCACTATGATCGGACGATCTAGAAAGATTTTCCACAATCATACTACGTTTCATGGACATTTGAGTGTCTTAACAATGTCAGAATTGAGTGATCTTAGATTTGTTAGATTTGACTATAACTTACTAGATTTGACAATCGTTCGACCTTTTCAAACATGCCTAGAAAGCTTCAAAAAGTGGTTTAATGGTTTGATCTAAGCTTGATTTGATTTGGATTAGACTAATTTTGGTATCATTGGGTACGTTTCATTGAACCGATCAATTTGACTAAACGTTTGCTGAAAATCGGAGCTCAAAAAGACTTTCAGTCAAAGTTTGACTTTTTTGCTCAAATTGTTTTCTCAAGATCCGTGTCAAGCATCGAATTTCATGTAGGATGATGGGAATTTATTGATGATGTATCAATAATGAGTCACGAGCTGATTCCAATCCAAATTCAATTCATTTGTGCCGATTTTAAAGCTTGGTTAACAATACATTACAGCTATTAATATTATAGTAATGCTGATTTATGTAACAGGGTGGGGAGAAAGCTGTTATATAATGCATGTAATTTTTTCAAAAAAAAAAAAATATCATAATTTTATAGTTCATATTTTGTTACTATTTAATCATTTTATAATATCCAATTATAACTTTTTTTTCTTGTTACTCTCACGTCTCTTAAAGATGCGTCGTTCATCTTTGCCGTATTTTTCTCCCCCATTGACTAATCAGTGTTTCTGTGCGTAAAGGTATGTGTCTATAGATGACGACAGCGGAGCGGAGTTGTTCTATTACTTTGTGCGGTCGGATTCGAAACCCGAGGAGGACCCTCTCATCCTATGGCTATCTGGCGGGCCGGGCTGCTCGGGTTTTGTGGGTTTGGCTCTGGAGATGGGTAATAAATGGTTTTAGTTGGGGACGTTCAAATTTCTTATTTATGAAAGCATTATTGTTGTTTGACTTTCTATTATTTTAGAGAAATATAAAAAAGAAACTCTTACTTTTTGCTTGAGATTCAAGTGATAAAAAAATAGTTAAAAATTGAGTAAATATGTATAAAATTCTTGATGTATTTTATAAATGCTCGCTATGATTAAAATCCATAGTTCTCAATTAATATTTGCATCCTACATAATTTTTCTTGTGCACAGGACCTCTTCATTTTAAGGTTGATACTTTTGATGGCAACATTCCAACCTTAGTTGTCAATCCTTATTCTTGGACAAAGGTGAGAAATTATAGTACCATCTATAACTAAACTACCACAAATATATACACATGATCATTATGTTGAAAATTAAATACTACTCATAAAATATTTTAAATTTTCAGATTGCTAATATGATCTTCTTGGATTGGCCTGTTGGTACTGGATTCTCCTACTCCATGACTGATAAAGACTATATTACAGAGGATATTCAGGCTAAAGAAAATATCCTCAAATTTCTCAGAAAGGCAAAACTATAGTTCTAAATCTTTATTTAATTTATATTATACGCTTTAATTTTTTATATGATGGAGAGACATTGTGAAAATGAGAAAAATCATTATATATCATACTCTCTATTTTCACTGATATAGTGGTTCTTGAGACATCCAAATTTCATGTTGAATCCTTTCTACATGGGTGGTGACTCTTATGGTGGGAAGATGGCTACACTTGTTTCTCATGACATTGTTGAAGGTAATTAGTTAGCCAATTTTCTTATAAACACTAATTAATCTTGTTCTTTAGCTCACGAAGAAAATTTAACTATCATAATCATATGTTGCGTGACAGAAAATGAGCAGGGTCAAAAGCCATTAATCAATATTAAGGTGTGGATTTTGAAACATTAATACTGATTTAAAAAGCTTCAAGTTGAAATGAAAAACAAAATTAATATTGCACCATGTTTTTTTTAATTTTATTGTTTGGAATTTTCCCAGGGTTATCTGATTGGCAACACTATAACAGGCGAAAAAATAGATATAAATTCACAAGTACCTCATGCATACGGATTAGGAATTATTTCTGAAGAACTCTATGAGGTTTTTTATAATATTCTAAACTTCTCTAAAATAAATCTAATCATCTTGTTTTATCAACGTATATTTTGTTAATAACATTTTCATTTCCATTATTTCAGCTTATTCAGAAGAACTGTGTGGGTGAGGATTATGATCAGCCTCAGGGTGCAGTTTGTAAAACACATCTCCAAGCCTTTAATGCGGTAAGTCACATCCTCAACTTTGTTCATATATTATATATGTCTGATACACTAATGTTTTGAGCCTAATTTTTTTTCATGCATTAATTTGCTCGCAGTTTCTTTCAAAAATTAATGTTTTTGGTATATTGGAACCCTTATGTTCTAATGGATTTCCGGGGGGGATGTTACGCCTTCACAGATCACTGGAAGAGAACTCACCAGATTTCGTCTCTCAATCTTCACCTGATAATAATTGTATAGTTAGGTCCTTTATATAAAACCTTTACATACATACATACATACATACATACATACATACATACATACATACATACATACATACATACATACATACATACATACATACATACATACATACATACATACATACATACATACATACATACATACATACATACATACATACATACATACATACATACATATATGGGAAACAATCAACTTGTAAGAAATGTCTTACAGATTAAGGAGGTGTGACTCTTCTTTTTATTTACCGATAAGATCAGTGCTACTTAATTTGTAGTTTTTTAAAAAAGAAATTTTTAAATAATGTTAAAATAGGGAAATGTGGGAAGATGGTATGGATGCAATCTCAATGTATCTATATATAATTACAGTCGTCTCAGCATACCAAGCTCATTGCCATATCACAGAAGTTTAACAACAAAAGGCTATAGAGCTCTAGTATACAGGTAATGACCATAAAAAACAAGCGTTTACATTGGAAAATAATTATAAATCTGTAATTTTCATAGAGAATATTTTGATAATTTATGTTACGCCATGCATGATTGACACAGTGGAGATCACGATTTGCAAATACCATTTTTTGGTTCGTTGGAGTGGATAAAATCACTGCGCTACTTAGTTTTAGATCCATGGAGATCATGGCATGCAGGTGGCCAAGTGGCAGGGTAATGAACTTTTTATGTAAAAAGAATTTTATGATTTATATATTAAAAGTTGATTTTATTTTGTTGCTGATATGCTAACTATGGGACATATAATCGCTTCCTCAGATATACGATTTCATTCGCAAATAATTTGACTTTTGCTACTGTCAAGGTATGGGAATTTTGATCTTTAATGCTGCATGATTCCTTCTCTGCATATTTTTTATTGCATATAATTTCTATTCATATTATATCTTATTTACCCTTTTTTCCTAAAATTTTAATATTGATTTTATATATGTACTATTTTTTTATTTTGTGTTGCAGGGTGGAAATCATATGGCACCAATGAATAGGCCTATGCAAACCTTTGTTATGTTTGGGAGGTGGATTTCTCAACAAGTGCTATGAATCCGTTGGATTTCAGAGCAATATAGAATAATGTGATCGAAGCATGCATTTGTAATTATTTTGCATGTGTGTGGAGAAAATATTATGTGTGGTGGATTACATATTCGGAAGATGGCCGGGATGCAGTCACGCCAACATGTGTTGCATTGTGACCCATTCGGACCGTCGTTCGGACGCGCGGTCGCCACACATAATATTTGTTAGTGTATGTGCGTGCGCACGCAATTGAATTTTATAAATCTCGTGAATTTGAATTATATTCAAAACTTTTGAATATTAAAAGAAAGATCAAACAACATATAAATCTTGCATGTTTATAGTCAAATTGTGCATCTCAATCAAAGAAATCCAACAAACTCAAAATTTTTTTCATTTTAAGACTGTTAAAATACTTATATGTTGAAAGAATGATCATTGCATGCATCAATCTTCAAAATAATTTTTTGTTGATTAGTAAACACAATTATTAATATTTTAGTTTGATATTGAATATATTATTAAAAAATAATTTTTTTTTGTTTTATAACTTATAATTTTTTGTAGCATGGATCAGATAACTTTAGAAACGGTCTTCTAATTCACAAAATCTCTCTTATCCCTCAAAAAATAAAATAAATGAATAAATAAATTCCAAGTAAAGGAAGAAATTCCTCATGAGATTTTCTTTTAAGTTATTGACGGAGACTCATTTATTCAAATCACATATCTTAACAAGGAAAAACATAAAAAAGTCTTTCCATTAGGATGGTAACGGAATAATATTTGAGAAGCATAACCATTCTACACGAAGTACATCTTGATAAAAATACTCATTAAGTTATATTTTAACTCTATTATAATATGTTGAAGTTCAATACTATACTAAGGAACATAACAATAACATTGATCATAATAAGTGAATCAATAATATAAATATGCACCACATAGATTGCAATAAAATATTGCAACTTTTATTGATGTTCGTTATGATAACAAATACAGTTTCAAAGAGTATCCTTAAATGTGGCTCTAAAGTTAATGGAAAAAATTTGAGGCGCAAATAGAAATTCTTCCTACATCAATTAAAAATACTTACTGTTCATTGGCTGAAGCATCTCTCAAGATTACCAAAAATATCAAAATAATATGATTAATTAATAAGGTTTTGTTCATTTTCTTACCGCATACTAAATCCTATGAATTTGGTCGAGAGATATTTTTCTAGAAGAGAACTTCTACATCAACTTAGTCTTCAAATATATTTTTTAATTGAAAGAATTGACATAAAAAACGAGAATGAAAAATATTTTTTAGAATTATTTTTTGTTCCAATTGAGGAACTGTTGAGATTGTTGAGAATCTGTTGGAGTTGTTGAAGATCTTCTGAAGTTGTAGTATGAAAGGAGATAATAGAGAAAAACAACTGCTATCTACCTCTATTGAGATGGTGGCATGAGAAAATAACAGAGAGGAGATGATAGAGAAAAACAACTGCTATCTATCTCTAATGTTCATTCTTAATTAACCGAAACAGTAACAAGAGAAAATGCAATATATGTAGTATGAAAGGAAAACTCTAGAGAAGAGGCTAAGTGATCCTCTGTTAGTTACAAAAGAAAAATTTTGAGATGGTGGCATGAGAATATCTATAATTATATTTAAATATACCGTTGTTACCTCCCCTCAAGATCACAATTTGGCTCATTGATTGTGAGCTTGATTCGAAGTCTAGAAAACTGGTGTTTAGAGAGTCCCTAGGTAAGAATATCAACTATCTGATCTTGTGAAACAATGTGTTTAATCAGAGTATCTTTTGAGAGAATATGATCTCTTACAAAGTGCTGATCTATCTCCACATGTTTTGTTTGGGCATGAAAGATAGGATTTAAAGCAATGGCTATAGTAGAGGTTGTCACAATAGATGGGTGTGGGAGCATTAAGAAATATGTTGAAGTCTTCAAGAAGGCGTCAACGCCATTTAATATCTATAGTGGTGGCAACAAGTGCCTAGTACTCCACTTCAGTGGAGGATCTAGCTACCATTTTTTGTTTTTAGATAGTCCATGATATGAGAGTATTTCCTAAGAATGTATAAAAACCTGTTGTAGACTTGCGCTAAAAAATATTGCCCACCCAATCGTCATCTAAGATGCATGGTGTTGAAATTTTCTTTTGGTAAGTTGAAAACCAAAGTGAATTGTAGCTTTAAGATATTGAAGGAGCCTTTTGCTTAGATGAAATTGATAGAGAAGAGGTTTGTGTATTTGTTAACAAATGAAGTTAACAACAGAAGCAATTTCAGGTCATGTAACTGTCAAGAATTGTAGCGAGCCAGTACGTTGAAGCAATTTCAGATCTTGTAACTGTCAAGAATTGTAGCGAGCCAGTACGTTGGTGGTAATGCGTGTTTTGAGAGTATTCATGTTTAGAATCAACATCCAATTTTAATTTTTTTGGTAAGGGAGTGTAAAGAGATTTGCAATTTTCCATGACAAGTTGTTGTACAAGAGAGGTGATATAGTGTGTTTCAGTGAGAACATACCTTTGAGCATTTTTCTGGATATAAATTCCTGGAAAGCTGTTGACAAGACCAAGATCCTTTAGCATGAAAGATGATTAGAGGTGATTGAGGACATTGGAAATAACAGCTGCATTGTTTTTGATTAGTAATATGTCATCAACATACACTAGAAGATACATATAAATTTCATTGTGCTGATATGTAAGGAGTGAAAGATGTGCCTTGCTCATTTTCAAAACCTTCAAACTTGTGATGATTGGAAAGTGTGAAATACCACTAGCATGGGGCATGTTTGAGCCCATATAAAACCTTTTTAAGCAAATAAACAAGATTATGATACTAATTGTCTTGAAAGCCTTGTGGTCGGTGCATGTAAAAAGTTTCATCCAGTAAGCCATGAAAAAAGGAATTTTAAATGTCCAACTATTTGTCTGGCCAATTATGATGTAGGGCTACTGTGAGAAGAATTTTAATGGTGGGGAGCTGCATCACTAGACTGAAGGTCTTGTTGTAGTTGATGTCTTATTGTTGGTTAAAACCCTGAGCAACAAGATGTGCTTTATGTTTAGCAATATAACCAACTAAATTAAGTTTAGTTCTGTAAGTCCACATACAGTCTATGATATTTTGATGAAGTGCGGGGGGAAAAGTTGCCAAGTGCCTTGAATTTGAAGTGCATGAAATTCATGGGACATGGCTTGCCACTAAAGTCTTACGATCTATTGCATGAAGGGTAATATAGGTGAGGTTGAGTAATAGTTTACGTTTGAGTGAACAGGTTTTAGTTTGGGTGATTATTAGGTGTGTAGGAGGCATGGGTGGAAGATTGTTGACCATGACTATGGTGTACGGGTTGAAGAAACATGAGATGGTAAAGGCTGGAATCTAAGGTAGAGGTTGTGGTTGAGGCTGTAGGGAAGAGAGGAACATTTGTGGGCTAGAGAGGAGTATTGGTTTGCTTTGTGTATGTAGCCGGAACAGTATTTCGTGCAGTTATGGGAGTAAGAAGACCTGGTGGAATACAGAAAAGCACATCTACTGTAGGTGTAGAATAATGGGTGCTAGGGAATTAAGCTTCATTGAAAATGACATGGCGGGAAATGGTAACTTTTTATTTTAAGGACTGAAGCTGTGATAGCATTTTATGATCAATGGCATAGCCTATAGCTATAAATGGTGGTGCTTTCAATAGACGTTTATTAGATGTTAAAGGTATTTTTCATGGAAAAGATAGACAACCAAATGTGCGAAGGTGATGGAAGAGGGACGTAGAAAGATAGAGGAGCTCATAAAGTGACTTATAGTGTAGTACTTTGGATGGCATGCAATTTTTGAGGTAAGTCGCTGCTAAAAGAGTATCAAACCAGAATTGTGCAGGGAGTTTACTTGTTAGAAGAAGGGTTCTGATGGTCTCAATTAGGTGATGATGTTTACGTTTGACGACCCAATTTTGTTGAGGTGTGTAGGGACAATATAATTGGTGATGAATATCTTGAGAGAGAAGGTATTGTTTAAGCATTTGAGATGTATATTCTTCACTAACGTCCAAGCGTAAAGTTTTGATATTGGTGTTGAATTGGGTTAAAGCAAATTTATGAAATGGTATTATGATTGTAGTTGTTTCAATTTGGCACACATTGGGAAAACCCTACAATATATAGTATAGTCGTCAATCAAAGATAAGTAGTATTTAGAATCTTTTCAAGAACTAGTGTGAGTGGGGTCGTATGCATCAGAATGAAGAAGTTCAAATAGGGACTTAGATCTAAAAAGAGAAGAAGAAAAATGCAATTAATGAAATTTAGCTGAAATAAATTCATTGCAAAGAAAATGCGAGCTAGGATTGACAATAGCATAATGAATTTTGGAGATTTGTACCTCAGCTTTGAATGAGGATGTTCTAAGGGTTGGTGTCAAGGTTGAGTATGAGAGGTAGAGAGTTGATGAATGACAAATAGAGCTTTGATTGGATATAGGCCATTTTTAGTGGGTCCTTGATGGATTGTTTTGTCTGTTCTCCGATCCTTGATAATGAACCAGATTTAGTGAAGATGACAATGCAGTCATTATCAAAATTGAGTTTGTGAACAGATATGAGGCTGTGTGCAAGATAAGGAGAGTAGAGAAGATTCAATAGGAGGAGCTTACTTTGAAGAGTAGGAAGCAAACCTTGACTGGTATAAGTGATGGGATGAGTAGATCTTTCACCAATTGAGATGGTGTCATGCCCTTGATATGGAATATGTTGTTGTAGATGCTCAAGATTAGTGTTGATATGGGATGTTGCTTTGCTATACAATATCCAATATCCAATCATCGGGCTTAGTGGTTATCATAAGAGCAATGTTAGATTTGGAGGATGGGTAGGAAGTGTAGTTTGCTTTATGCCAGCACATTAAAGTCGTGTGACCAAATTTATCCCAGATTTGGCAAGAGATGTTGGAACTGATGGAAGTGCGGCTTGCCTTGTTGGATTGGGTTTGAGCAGCCCATCATCGGTTGGAATTGAGGCCTCTTCCATGAAAGGTGTCACGAACACCTTATTTTGTAGATGAAGAAAGAAAAATGGTTGTTGTATTGGCTTCTTTTGCTGACTCCATATCAATGTTTTTATTTTCAGTGCATAGAAAGGAGTATACTTCATCAATATGAATGGGTTCAGAATAGGTTCTAATATCAGTTTTGAAATATTGATAGATGGGTGGTAAACCATTGAGAGTGTGAAAGATGAAATCCTTCGAGCCAATGTATCCCTTGTTGTGGTGGTGTTTTTCATTATGGGTTTGATGGCGAGAAGATATTGTGACATGGAAAGATCTCTCGTAGAAGTGTTGTGGAGAGCATTGCACAATTGCAGAACTCTATATCTTGTTTGTTGTTTGAAGTCTCTTGGTTTGAGTGATCCAAATTGTTCTTGTATAGTCCAAATTTAAAATATAGGGAAGAGTAGAGGAGGAGATTTTATAGTAGACAGCAGCTGATGGGTTTTTATCAGTTAGTTGCCATTGTAAGAATTTTGGATTTTGGAAAAGATGTCCATATGAATGTTGGATTTGTTTGTGTACAGATTTTGGCTCATTCAAGGAAGCCATTAAATTCATTTTCCCTTAATAGTTTCAGTATTTGAGAACGCCATGTTGGATAGTAATCATTAGAGAGTTGGATGTGGACTATGGTTTTCACATTTGACATGAGGAATTTGAATGTTGGAGGAATAATAACAGTATTCTAGAGAGGAAGGGAGTTGCATCAGATCCACCAATGAACAAATTGCTATCTGATATGATATTATAGAGGATGAAACCAGAAATAGATCGATAGAAAGAGGAGAAGACAAAATTATGGTACGAGTGAGATCTAGAAGATAGAAGAGAAGAAAAGAAGAGAGAAACTCTGTAAGATCACCACATATCAACCATAAAGGGTTCTAGAGATCGCTTAATGTAGTCTACGGTTAGCCTTTCTGTAGGAGAAGAGAGAACTGTAGATTTAGGAAAGGAAGGCTGACTCAAATACCATGAGAATCAATTGAGAATCTGATGAGATTGCCGAGAACCTGTTGGACTTGTCGAAGCTAAAGAGTAGAAACAAAGAGGAGATAGTAGAGAAAGGCAGCTACCATACTGCTCTAATGTTCATTGTTAATTAACCAAAATAGTAACAAGGGGAAATTATATATATATATATATATATAGTACGAAAGAAAAACTCTAGAGAAGAGACCAAGCGATCCACTGTTAGTTACAAAGGGAATATTGTGTGAGGGTAGAGAATATGACCAATTATATTGTATTATATTGTTACATAGATACTTGATGGTCTATGTGTGTATTTTAGACAGCTCGGTTAAAAAACTTGTGATATTGGTAATTTAAAACATCAATCTCACTCGTTTATGGACGGGCTGGCGGTCTAGCATTCTTGAGGTAGTCCTCAAACTAAAAATGTGTAATCAATGAACAATAAAAAAATGCTAATAGATTATAAAAATACAAATATAAATACCTATTCACATTACTATAATGAGGCAAATAAAATCGCCATTACTTTTACACATGTTGCTAACGGCCTGCATCTATCTTTCGAGGTAAGAGCCTGAACGGGAAACAAATAAAATCGCCATTAGTTTTACACATGTTGCATCTATCTTTCGAGGTAAGAGCCTGAACGGGA
>NW_018164811.1:857676-858758 GCF_001263595.1 Phalaenopsis equestris
ATTTCTTTTGGGTTCTTAATCCATGGGGATTTGGAGGTGTGAACTTAAAAATTGTAGGGAGGTTGTAAGATTACATGAAAATTTATTCTCTTTCAATTTCATGATACGAAACACACAAAATTGTTGGAAATTGGAGACGTCGAGTTGGATTTTGGAAAAGATTCAAATGTGATACTTGTGCGGGAATTCTGAAACTTCGAGGAGTTTACTTTCTGAGTTGTGATTTTGGAAAGACTTAAATGTGTATTTTTACAATACTTGGGGATTCAAACGGGCAATCTCAAACTCGTATCGTTGGATATCGAGGATTATTTTAAACACAGTTTTGAAGCTTTTTTTGTGGCTTTCACAGGTTACAATTTTAAGACCATTTTGTGGCGTGTGTAGCTATAGTTTTTTTTAAGCTGACTTGTGGCTTTGAAGAGATACAGTTTTGAAAATGATACCCTTTTGAAGTTGATTCATAGATCCTTAGGCCGCATTTTTGGGACTTTTTGTTGATCGCTTTAGGTACTGTTTTGATGCTTTAGGTACTGTTTTGAAGATTGTTTTACCCTTTATCCTTTCGATCTTTTGGGTAAATCAATTTCTCCTCTCTCTCATCCCTATTTTTATTCTTTTTTTTTCTTACTTCGTGGTTCGGTTTTCTGTGCTTATGTCTGATACATAAGTGCACACGTCATAAGTGCTCACGTATAATCTTTTGCTATATGTGAAACCATCAAACAAGGTCGCAAGTAGTTCGATTTTGTTTTGGGGCTTAGGGCGGTGATGACAAAGGCACACCAGAGATAGAGCAGAATGATATATCATCCTATGACATCGGGATCCAATTCAAGAACCCATCAGGATCCGATTCAGGAACCCGGTGAGCTCTAGGATGACAGTATCATTCACCGACACAAGATTAGCGGGAGTTGACCCGAACCTTCTTGGGTTGTTGGTAGCCTTATGCCCGACAACGCGATCGACTCGTGGACAAATACTTATGCACCTTTTTCTAAAACAAAAATATATTTTTTGCTACAAACAAAATTGATACATCCAACTTTTTGCATGTTTGAAACATATGTGCATGCTGA
>NW_018164811.1:858858-861392 GCF_001263595.1 Phalaenopsis equestris
TGTCAATCCTTCAACCCAAACTCTTAGCAGAAGAGGTTGTGGCGTCGAATTTTGGTTGCTCATATTATTAGCTCAAATAAAGAACTTATTACTAAAATGGTGTCTACAAATTCATGATTAAAGAAATAGCAATAACCTCGATAAATTGAGAAGGAAATATACTAAAAAATCTTCAATACATAGCAAATAGAGATTTCCTCAAGAATATCAACAGTGATGTTTTCAATTATCTCCAATTTTAGGGGTGCGAATGACTCGACTCAAGCTCGAGCCAAGCTCGGCTCAGGCTCGGTTCGTTTGACAAATTGTGAGCTCTAGTCCAACCATAATTCTAAAATAAGATTAACAAGTCAATTTTCACGGGAGCTCGCCGGAGAAGGTATTGGTGGTCGGAGGAGGAGGAGGAGGCAACATAAGCTTACAAAAAAACGCTTCAAAATGATTGGTAGTAGGCTAATCAAGCCGACGTGCGAGATAGCGAGCCGAGCCAGAACGTGGTTGTGCTCCAGCTCAAACTTGTCTAATAAACGAGCTCAGTTTTGAGCTCGTGGCTCGATAAGCTCGATTCACGGGCCGGCTCGGATCATTTGCACCCGTATCTCCAATTCCCAAAGAGAAGGACTAGCCATATAAAGTGCGTAAATGCAAAAACTATTGTTAATATTCTGCATCCCACTCACTTGTTAAATCTTATTTTACGCAATTACAATTAAAATGTGATTATGTTTTCGAAAATTCATAATAATAGACATTAGGGGCTATTTATTTACATACGAAGATCAAGAAGTATTAATAAAATAAAAAGAGATGAAGCAACATGAGCTTAAAATAAATTTGTTTTTAACATAAGCAGCTCAGGGACTGAAAAAAGTTGAGATGTTGCCCAATAAAATCGATCTTCTAGTCATAATGTGAAACTATAAAGGTTTTTCAATCTTTGTAAGCGAGGAAAGACAAACATATTGTAAGAACAAACTTAGTCCTTAGCTAGCTATAAGAGGTTATGATGGCAACAAGCATCAACCAATAAAATTTAGTGCATGCAAAAAAATTTTTAAGGGTAGAGTGAGTCACTGTGTTCACTCCAAAAAGAAAAAAATATGCTAATAAGAAGGTTGCCTAAGTCCTCTATTTATGTGGTTCCATCATAAAAATGCTCCACAAATGTAGTGATTACGATCAAATTTTGATGTGCATAGAAAATGTATAGTTTTGATGACCTTCTCTTAATCTCTTCTATGTTATTTTATATTTTTTTAAATGTTTTTGTTATGTACAGGATTTCAATTTAGTGGATCTGAAAATACCCAAGATGATGCTAAGGGTTGGACTAGCAACTACGTGCCATGAGTGGGTGACTAGGTGCTCAAGGAGGTGACTTCCAATAAGTTTTTCGTTCACCAAATAGAGAGAGAGCATGAAAAGTAGTCGTCGCGAAAGCAACGAATAGGTTCTATTGAGTAACGCCTAGGTGCCCAAGGCGTTGCACCTAGGTACCCGAAATGAGCCTAGGTAAACTAAACTTTTCATCACTAATCGTATAATTATATAAATAAGAGGCTAAATCGTAATCAGGCATAAAGGTAGGAGGGCAGGGAGAAGGAACTTCTCTTAGACCTATAAATTTAGAAAGTAGGAGGGCATATTAGCTAATAATAATCAAGCCTTCTCCAGCCCGAAATGGATGAGCCGTGGGGTTTTATAAAGACGGCTTTGTCTTCCTTTTCTTTTTTGTATTAATTGCATCTTAAGTAATATTTGGTATTATTTGAATTGGGCGGATGATAACGTTCTAATAACTAATTATTAAAGAGTAAAGTAATGCATTACTTTTTATAGTGGGTCTATTTTAATCCCATAATTTACAGAATTACCAAAATAATTTCAGATTTTTTAAATTATGTGATTGAAATATCAACACCTAATTTGAAAGTAGTTGAAGATAGTATCAATTATATAAAATTTGGGATAGAGATGGCCTGTTTTGACACATTACTCAATTATTATATGTAAAGTATAGAAGATGATGGACTGAATCGAAATTAGGGTCAAACTTACATGCAACTCACCTCACTATCAACATTACCTAAATGGATTTCTCTTCTGCAAGCGAAGAAAAATGAAATTCTTAGAACTCCTCAAAACTTTGTGGCCATCAAGTTAGTTTATGTTAGAAAGGAAAAAGAGCTCAAATAACTTCAATAATTCTAAAGCTAATACGTACAAGAAAACGTGAGCTAGGAGATTATATATTCTTGCACGGAAGTTGCCAAATTCCTAATCGTTATCTTGAATGCTAATTAGAATCTCTGACGCATGCACGTGATAAAGAGACTTTTTCATTGCTTAAACCTGATGCAATTTCAGATATTCCACCGATCATTCTTAAAACGAGATCATGATTCATTCTTCGTCCTCAAAAAGAATGTGGAAGAATCAACACTGACATTTTCAAAATTAATGTGTGTTTCATTTAACGTACTCCAAATCAATAGAATCTATATATATATATATATATATATATATATATATAT
>NW_018164811.1:861427-864152 GCF_001263595.1 Phalaenopsis equestris
ATATATATATATATATATATATATCATAAAGGAATGTTTATGGTATCAGCCTTTCTTTTCTTAATTATGATACTTTTATTATAATTGTAGTGTATCTTAAGAATGGTAGAATTCGTGGTGGTCTGAGTGGCAATGGTCCAATGAAACTGATCAAGTAAAGACAGTCCATTAATAACTAATGTGTGATAACGATTCAACAAAGGATACATGTCTTGCTACGACTGTTTGAAGATGAAGACCGAGTGTCAGAAATTTGTCAATAGTGATCATCTAATAGCAATGACCAGCCAAAGGTCATTCGACAACAAAGATTGGGTTCACCGATTCAATATTGGAGGTCAAGTAATAATGATTCGACACTGGCGATCAAGAGGTTATGATCAAATGATGTTGGTGATATGACAACAAATCATTTGTAGTGCATAGGTGATAGAGGTCTAACAACGGAGATTACATAATCCAATAATAATGGTTGAAATATATATGGCAGTCCAAAAAAAGTACTTGGCAAACGGTGATCTAATAGCAATGATTAGGTGACAATGATACGAAGGAAAAAAGTCTAGTGCTAACAATCTGATGATGATATTTTGCTAAAGGTAGTCTGAAAGAAGTGATTGATTAAGGTTATTTGATAGTAGTAGTCGATGAGTAGTGATTTGATAGTCGTGGTATGTGGTTGTTGAATGAAAATGGTGTTTAGGAAGCAACAAAGAAAAGGTGAAGGTCGGGGAAAAATTCTTTGACCTGAGTTGCGAAACAGATACAATCCAATGACAATTTTCAAGTCTTAGTGCTAATTTCATACTGATAGTTGCGTTGACAACTACAGTGTGATGTTGGCAGTTTATTATCAACAATCTAACAACAAAGGTTAACCAATGGCTATTTGATGTCAGTGGTCACATGATGGCCACCATGTAGTGGCTAGACAAAGGGGCTTGGGTATACCTCTAGCATTCTACAAACCTCTGAGGTCTCTCCAAATGTAAGTCATGCTCTCTCCTCAACTTATGACTCTATTCATCAAAATATAGCATTTAGATAGATTTGACTAAAATCTTCTATGCGTTTCAACAAATGATTTATATTTAATTCTTTAATCATATATGTTTTTAAATATTTGAATGCTTTAATGATGTTGAAATAATGTGATCTTAAACTTGTTATTTTTTCCTCATTGAGTCATTTGATTAATATAGAAACACCAAATATAAAGATTACTTGATCATTTAATCAATAACCCAAAATTTTCAACTACATAACAAGTGCTTTGATCTTAGCCCAATGGAGTCTTATTGTATCATTTATAGCGTCGGTAGGTTCATCTAATCGAGAAGTTAAATTTAGCCATAAACTTGCTATATTAGTGCAAAAATGTTTTTGAATTTAATTTTGAATGTTTCTAATTCAAGTATTACCTCCAATTAGATGACTAATCAATTTACAAAAGTATTTGATAAAACATTACCACAGATTACAGGAGATGTTGTTATTAGTGTCTGATTTTTCTGCGGAGTGTCGGATTATTCCGATGCAAATGTTAGCATTGGATTTACTGTTGTTAATCGATGAACAATAAATTTTGATATTTGTGGTGGATTTTCCATCTGATTTGCGTCCAACAATTCGACGGAAAAAGTGCTCTTACAATGGCGAAGCTTTTATTGGAGGTGTGATGGATTTAGCATCGAGTTTGTGTCCAACAAAGCTATGCAAAAACTTTATTTGTTAGCGTCGAACTCATTGACACACAGAGACTGCGCAATTTAAATATTGATTAAAATTTGTTCACCTCCTGTCGGCCACCATTGGCACCCTCTATCGACGACCACCATTTGTCATCCTCTATCTTTGACCACCATCAACTGTCATCTATTTCTTACAATGAAGTCCTTTTCGGAGTAATAATTTGCATTGTGGAATTAGCATACGTTGTGAAATAATGAAGCACCCGATGGAGCAATATGTTGTCCAATACACCGAGCAACGACACATCCCAAATGTGTTGTAACAATTCACCCTGATGATGATATAACAACACATCTCAAATACAGTGCAATAACGCTTCCCATAAACGATGTAGCAATGCAACACAAAACAGTGACTGCTTATGAACTCCTGAGGGTCTCTTATTGCCGCTCACCAATTCGACCTATGTGGCTAACTATGACCTATGTGGTCAACGGCTCGTGCTGCTCTTGACTCTGATCTCTGTGGCCTATGAATGCTATCAAAGCTCACCACTACAGTCTACACGACCAACAATAATTATGTGGCATACAACTCTTACAACTTTCTATGATAACCTCTATGGTCAATGACGCTTTTAAAGCAACCATCGGCGGCTTACAAGGCCAACTATTACCATAACTTTTAACTACATGTAAATTAGCTTAGCCAGCCAATAAAATTTAGTATAATTTTACTGAAGAAAATTTAGGTCAGATATCCTGATCAAAATTTTCGCCATTGTAAATCTTAAAATTAATAATTAATTTTGGCATGAACTAATGTTACATGAGTTTTAATCTTCTTCATATTGTATTTTATAGTGAGTAATGATACATGTGCTAACCATGTATCACTTATGTGTTCTTTAGCATGCTAGTGTGTTTGTTATGAATGGTAATATGCTAGAGCGTTCTTCTACAGCAATCAGTGCCTTTATATATCTATCATATATCTATCATATATATATATATATATATATATATATATATAT
>NW_018164811.1:864190-866941 GCF_001263595.1 Phalaenopsis equestris
TATATATATATATATATATGCACACACGAAGACATCATTAAGGGGGAACACATAATGATTTTTGCTAACGTCTTATTTCCAGGTGTCATTTAGCTCCCCCAATGAAAATTTACAGCTCATTATACGTTGTATGTTTGTTAGTTTTCCCGCTAATATTGTTTTCATGCATGTCGAGTTTTTATTCTCTCTTTCAAATGTATTTGATAGAGTATGTATCGAAAATATGATACTTGTACGGGTTTCGAGGCGGATGACACATCGAACCACACGACTGGGACCATGAGCGGGTAACTTGTGTCCCATACCTTAAGTCTGAATTCTATATTCTTATATAGATCTTGAACCGCACACATATATGCAGAGTCCGATTGCCTTTTCTACTTTTACAGAGATATGTTGTCGATCTAGTGACACTGACCTCTTTATATATTTTGGAGTATTTTTTTCTTCATATTGTTTGATTGTATGCTTGGATTGTTTTTATTGTTTCATTTTGGTTTACTTGGAATGTCATAAAAATTGGAATTTATACTCTTTAGAATCCTAAAATTATAATTTTTTTGTATATAAAAATCCTAATAAACAATTCAAGGTAAATTAAAATTTAGGGTTAAAAGATTCAAGACTTTTAAAAGTTGTCTTTTAAAATCCGTTTATTTTTCAGGTCGGGTTTGGGTTAGAGAATTTGAGTCGTTTATTATTTGGTTCGGTTTTGGGTTTACCCGATTCAAGTTTTTTTCAGGTCGGACCCAAACTCAACCCGCCGATCAACTCGAAATGCAACCCTATACAAGGAGCGCTTTTTCAGTCAGGAGACCTGACGGTCCGCATGGTATGCTGACGAATAAAATTTTGTCACATGAAAAATTTGGGACCCGCTTGTCCACGTAATGTAAAAAAAAAGAAAAAAATTCATTGAAGCCGACCCGGCCCGATGTACAAGCCCGCGTCTATTCGAGTACCACGCATTTTAGAATGTCAAGGAAGACGATTCGAAAATACTCTCCGGTGGTTTTTCTTGGGTGGTTTTTCTTCTATGTTTTCGTCGCTCGCTCTGTTAGGGTTTCACATTTCCCTCGTTCGCTAGCTTGGAAGCCATGAGACGATGTCGTTTGATGATCTGGAGCATGCGCAGGCCGAAGAGAGCTCAAGAACAGTATCAGAAGAGGCTGAGAAGACAGAGGTTGAGCAGCCAATGAAGTCAAAGAAGCAGAGGAAGAAGAAGAAGGAGAAGAGGATGAAGGAGGGCATTGAAGAGGAAAACTTGTCCTGGTAATTGTCATCGTTTTATTCTGAAGTTATTTTTAGGTTATTAGTTTGATTATTATTGGGTTATTCTTGAGTTACTCCGAAACGTAGTACTTATTGGCAGCTATTCCATGTTATTCATGTGTTTTTTTTAAATTATTCGTAGGTTATTTATAAGTTAGGCGTATCTTATTCGCTGGTTGAACCTGGGTTATTTTTAGGTTATTTTTAGGTTATTTGTAGGTTATTTTTCAGGTTATTTGTAGGTTATTTTTTAGGTTATATGTAGATTATTTTTCAGGTTATTTGTAGGTTATTTTCAAGTTATTCGTAGGTTATTCTTAGGTTATTTTTAAGGTATTGTTTTGTTAACTTTGAAGTAATGCGTAAGTTATTCCTGGGTTAATTGTAGGTTATTTTTTAAGTTATTCGTAGGTTATTCTTTAGTTATTCCTGGGTTATTTTTAAGGTATTGTTTTGTTAATTTTTAAGTTCTGTGTAGGTTATTCGTATGTTATTACTGGGTGATTTTTAGGTTATTTGTAAGTTATTTTTAGGTTAGGCAGGTTATTTTTAGGGTATTTTTCGGTTATGCCATGTTATTCGTAGGTTACTTGTACGTTAAAGTTATGAGTAGGTTATTGTTAGGTTATTCCTGACTGATTTTGAGGATATGTTTAAGTTATTTTTAGGTTATTCCTCGGTTATTTTTAAGTTATTTGCAGGTTGATGCGCAGGTTATTCATAGGTTATTCCTAGGGTATTTTTAGGGTATTGTGCGTATGTTATTCGTAGGTTATTTGTACGTTATTTTTAGTGTATTATTTTGTTAATTCTGAAGCAATGCATAGGTTTTTTTAAGTTATGAGTAGGTTATTGCTAGGTTATTCCTGTCTGATTTTGAGGATATGCTTAAGTTATTTCTAGGTTATTCCTAGGTTATTCTTGGGTTATTTTTAAGTTATTTCCAGGTTTATGCGCGGGTTATTCATAGGTTATTCCTAGGGTATTTTTAGGGTATTGTGTGTATGTTATTCGTAGGTTATTTGTACGTTATTTTTAGTGTATTATTTTGTTAATTCTGAAGCAATGCTTAGGTTTTTTTAAGTTATGAGTAGGTTAATGCTAGGTTATTCCTAGGTTATTCCTGGGTTATTTTTAAGTTATTTGCAAGTTGATGCGCAGGTTATTCATAGGTTATTCCTAGGGTAGTTTTAGGGTATTGTGTGTATGTTATTCGTAGGTTATTTGTTGATTGATGAATAAACAGTATTAATAACATGCATCTTATTTCTGTATATTGACGAATAAACATTCTTTGGTCATTCCGGTATTAATAACATGCATCTTATCTCTATAGGTTAATGAATAAACAATCAATGAATTGTAGATGCCGACCATCAACAGTTAAAAAGGTGTTGGATAAGGTTCGGTCAATTCTCTCGGGAGACGTGATCAACTCTGAAAAAAATAAAGCTTAATCAGTTTTTTGATCTGCCCCCC
>NW_018164811.1:867351-869991 GCF_001263595.1 Phalaenopsis equestris
GTTATTTGCAGGTTTATGCGCAGGTTATTCATAGGTTATTCCTAGGGTATTTTTAGGGTATTGTGTGTATGTTATTCGTAGGTTATTTGTACGTTATTTTTAGTGTATTATTTTGTTAATTCTGAAGCAATGCTTAGGTTTTTTTAAGTTATGAGTAGGTTAATGCTAGGTTATTCCTAGGTTATTCCTGGGTTATTTTTAAGTTATTTGCAAGTTGATGCGCAGGTTCTGCATAGGTTATTCCTAGGGTAGTTTTAGGGTATTGTGTGTATGTTATTCGTAGGTTATTTGTTGATTGATGAATAATCAGTATTAATAACATGCATCTTATTTTTGTATATTGATGACTAAAATACTTTGGTTATTCCAGTGTTAATAGCATGCATTTTATACCTATAGGTTGATGAATAAATAGTCAATGAATTGTAGATGCCGACCATCAGCAGTTAGAGAGGTGTTGGATAAGGTTCAGTTAATTGTTGATCGGGAGATGTAGTCAACTCTGGAAAGAATAAAGCTTAATCAGTTTTTTGATCTGCACCCCTATCCTCAAGATCACATCCTAACTATGCACATATTGAATTATTGGGATATGAATATATTGACTTTCAGATTGGGGGGGAAAGAGCTAAGTTTTGATGCAGACCAGGTTGCTTTGTTGATTGGCATGCCCAACAGAGGTCCTACAGCAACTTGGGCTAAAAAACCCGTCAATGACGTAGATGCAAGGCGGGCAAAGAGTGAGCTATTGGAGAATTCATCTGCTAGTCTTGATAAACTTATTAAATTTTTGTTGTCTAATTTATTATTTCCTTCCAGCAATTTTAGTGTATCCACTGGGCTATATTCATTTGTTGAGAGTGTAGATAATTTTTCTTCATTTAATTGGGCCGCAACAGTATGTGATCACCTAATTGAGCAGGTCAATGCTTGCGCGATGAAAATAAGGATGGGTCAGCCATTGGGATACATGAACGGCTTTGTTTTTCTTCTAACGGTTAGTATATTGCTTAACCTCAATTAGAAAAACTTTTTTCATTTTATTTTTTTTGGAGTATACACTGATGGAGGTGAAAACCGACATCAACGAAATAAAGAGAAAAATAAATAAAGTTCTCATGGAATCTCCTGTAGGTTCTGAATTTATTGGGAAGAAATATAGCCCAGAAAAGGAAGAAGAACCACCTGCTCATATTGAGCAAGCGTCAGAACAAGAGTGGGGCCCCAATATTCTTGAAGCAGAACAGTCGATAGGTAGAATGGCTGCCTTTGATGAAGCTGCACCTGATAGTGAATCTAATAAAGGTGTCGGGGAACCTGGAGAAGACATCCCTAAAGACCTAATTTGTAGCTTAGTCCGAAGGATCAAGTCTAGAGGACCGAGGAAAAAGAGGGTGGTTAGTTCTCCATTCATTGTTGTGAAGAGAAAGAAGCTGGTAGAAGTTCCGTCCTCAAATGTAGATGATTTAGTACAGCATATTTATGAGTCCTCCACGCCGATTACCATACCATCTCCAAGGCTCGATGAAGCTATGGTAAAGGAGGCAGGAGAAGCTTGGGAGGAGGTACAGCCGGGCGCAATTGTTCCATATGAAAGTGCCCTCCCTTCTTCAGCCATAGAGTTCTCCCACAGAGAACTACTATCATCACACATGCAACAAGTGATCAATAGCCGTTTAAGAATGTACAAAGAAAGGTATGTACAAAACAGAACATTTTTTCTATCAATTGTTAATTAAATCTAATAAATATTGTTCAATCAATTTGCAGGGATGACTTAATAATTGCTCAGGGTCACATTCATATTAGTCGAATTGACCTAGAAGCACTTTGGGATAATAAAGAAATCGGCGTGGATCATGTAGATTTGTTTGCCATTGGATTAGAAAACCGTCGGCGTCAGTCCCCTGATTCTTTTAGACCCTATTTGTACGTCTCTCTGGCGCATTAGGTAAGTAATAAAATTCCCATTAAGTTTGTATATGCAACAGGTTCATGCTTTATTTAAACTCATTTATTATGTATATGTAGGGGTTTAGAAACCATCCTCTACGAGATATTGTTGCCCACATCACAGTGGAAGTTGTAGCTCAGGCAGAGGCAATTTTAATTCCAATTGTTAATAATATGCATTGGACTCTACTTGTTGGGAACCAGAAGGACCACAAGTGGAGATTCTATGACTCATTGCCTAATAAAATGCATTTGGGAGTCACACGTGACGTGGTAAAATTCTAAGCCTCATCTAACTAACAATCGTTACATTCATATTTATTATTTCACTATTTTTAAAAACCATTTGTATTACCAGATAAGACATCTTCATAAGGACGTCGGGAATGCTTTTCGCAGTGACCCGAGTAAATGGGATGTTAGCACGGCTAGAGGAATTCCCACACAAACTAATAGCGTCGACTGCGGTATATTTATTTGTAAATATATGGAGACACTTGTACAAAAAGGCAAGATTAACTGGAAAGATTTTCAGGACTGGCAGGCTGAGATGCCTCGGTTTAGGGCAGAGATAGTATATGAAATATGCAGATATATATTATTTGGAGAATAAATGTATTATATGTTTGATATATTGTTATTTTGTGTAGGTTTATCTTACAGGACTAAGCTGTTTGATATATTGTT
>NW_018164811.1:871998-872667 GCF_001263595.1 Phalaenopsis equestris
AGTTATGTCTTATACGGTACAATGCATCTAGCCACATGTTGTTGTGCAGGTTTCCTTGCTCGATCATTAGAGCCCAAATAACTTTGAACTCATCTTCCAAATCACACTTGCTCATGCATTTATAAAATAAGATTGTTAACGCTCTTGTATGTCACACCGCAATGAACTTTCGACGAGAATTTCTTATAGATATGCCATTGACATTATATGTCTTGTGAATGGAAGACAATCTGCAATAGCTCTTGCCATCGCTTGATTCTGATCTGTAAATATTGTAATTGGATGCTTATCATCCATTATACGAATGAAGGTTTTGAATAACCACTTGAACGATTCTATCGTCTCTTCAGATAAAAAACCAACTCTGAATAGAACGTTTTGCCGATGGTGGTTAATCCCAACGAATGGAGCAGAACATAAATTATACTTATTCAAATAGTAGCTAGTGTCGAAAATGATGACATCTTCAAAACAATCATAATCTAGTCTGCAAGACCCGTCACTCCAGAAAAAGCTTGTAAGTCTACTCTCGTCATCACTTTGGAAATCCCATGCAAACATGTTATCTTCATTTTGGCGCTCCATGAATAATTGTAAGAGAGAGTTGGCATCGCCCTGTTCAATTCTGCTTCTTTTATCCCTTTGAATGAAGTTGTATGCATCTTGTCT
>NW_018164811.1:873000-881478 GCF_001263595.1 Phalaenopsis equestris
AAAATAAATAACCCTGAACACAGAATAATGATGAATTAACCTAACGACAATCGAAGATTCACACAAAATCTCACATTTTTTTATAGATCTGGTGGGTTTATGCGCAAGTTATTCTTAGGTTATTGTTGGGTTATTCTCGGGTTATTGAGTTTTTCTTTAATCAATCCGAAAATAAATAACCCTGAACACAGAATAATGATGAATTAACCTAACGACAATCGAAGATTCACACAAAATCTCACTTTTTTTATAAATTTGGTGGTTTATGCACAGGTTATTCTTAGGTCATTGTTGGATTATTCTCGGGTTATTGAGTTTTTCTTCAATCAACCCGAAAATAAATAACCCTAAACACAGAATAATGATGAAATAACCTAACGACAATCGAAGATTCACACAAAATCTCACTTTTTTTATAAATTTGGTGGTTTATGCACAGGTTATTCTTAGGTCATTGTTGGATTATTCTCGGGTTATTGAGTTTTTCTTCAATCAACCCGAAAATAAATAACCCTAAACACAGAATAATGATGAAATAACCTAACGACAATCGAAGATTCACACAAAATCTCACTTTTTTTATAAATTTGGTGGTTTATGCACAGGTTATTCTTAGGTCATTGTTGGATTATTCTCGGGTTATTGAGTTTTTCTTCAATCAACCCGAAAATAAATAACCCTAAACACAGAATAATGATGAAATAACCTAACGACAATCGAAGATTCACACAAAATCTCACTTTTTTTATAAATTTGGTGGTTTATGCACAGGTTATTCTTAGGTCATTGTTGGGTTATTCTCGGGTTATTGAGTTTTTCTTCAATCAACCCGAAAATAAATAACCAACCCTTTTTGTAAACTTCTTTTCTACTGAATAATGCAGAATATAAGTTTCTGAGGGAATAATATGCCAAAAATAGGCGGGAACACGCCAAAAAGGCGGGATTATACATAACATTTAGCACGTCGGGTTGGATCGGGCTTAACGCGACCCACAAGACCAGATGACGTGTTTTGCTTGAAATGCGGACGTAGGGCACCCTACGGGGACCTGAGGGAAAAATTCGGCCTATACTAGAGGGTTTTTTAGGTACAACAAGGTTGTACACCATGATTTTCATATCATATATCTATTTAATTTTTTTTTTGCTCGGTACATTATGATTATACTATATACTTTCTTCGGAACAGTCATATCGTACAATATGGCGGGCCAGGTCGGACTTCAGGTCTATCTGCTTTTTTAAATAATAAAATAATATTAAACTTAAGGCGTAGTGAGAAATATTAAAATTATCTTTAACAAGTCATATTGCGTCACGTGCTGAGTACATAGAGATTACTTCCGGCGACAATTATATATTCAATTTTTTCACGCGGGACGAGTAAAGGTCTATTATTATATATATATATAAATGAAGGGAAATATCACGGGACAAGTTGCGTGCTAGAGTTTCATTATTCCCACTCTTCAAAAGATGTATTTCTTCTTCTTCGTCCTTCTCTTCCTGCATCAATGGCTGCGTTGTCTCTGTGCTGTTAATCATGTCACTCATCTCCCGGGCTTTCATGGCGAACTACCCTTCCATTTAGAGACTGGGTGAGTCTGTCTATATGTATGCATGTGATTAATTTCAAACGAAAGAAATGATGCAAAAAATTGAGAGTATGCATAGATTCCTTCTCTTTGGAAACTAATTGTTTATTTATTTATTTTTTTTATTTTTGCTACTGAGTGTGAAGAATCTGTAAATTCTATGGTTTCTTTTCCTGTTTGCACTTCGCAATTATATGTATGAATTCATGCTCTGTTTTACCCCGAATGGTTTGAGTTCTCCTTCAATTCTACTTTTGTTTCTCGCACTTTAGACTAGCTAAGCCATTTTTTTTTTCTTTTTACTCGAAAGATAGAAGCCATGTTCTCCTGCTGCTTCATTGAGGACATCAAAGAAATAGCATGGTGCACGAACCCTACTTGGAAAGGAAAAAATTTGCGTACGTCAAAGGGTACGCAGAGATGTGTACATAATAGGATATATGGGATTTATACGGGGATTACAAGGGGGTTATAACCCGTTGTACCTCCCATGTAACTCTCATGTAACTCCGCTATAACCTTGTAATCTCAATGGATAAAATAAAAACGCGAGTTACAACTGAGTTACACGAAAGTTACAAGGAAGTTATAACATACATTATAACACACTTATAACCTCCATATAACTCTCATATAACCCCCGTGTACCCTATAATCTACACATCTCTGCGTACCCCTTGACGTACGCAAATTTTTTCTCCTTGGAAAAACGTCTTGCCGGCTCCGTCATCGCCGCTGCATGTGACGGCGCTGCGAACACCTGCTTTGGCGCTAACTTCTGCACATGGATTATTTATTAGGAAGGGAGATAGGAGGGGTGAATAAATTGATAAATGAAGATCGAATAGAGCTTATCTGGACACGAAATACGTAAATTATAAAGTAGGTTTGTTTCGACTGCCAACTGCTAGTACGTAAAAATCCGTTTTTTTTCGGTTTTTAAAATCATAGAGCTCTACTTAAAAATAGGCTTCTTTATTTAGGGTTTGATCTTTTTTCTTGCATTTAGTAAAATTTTAAACTATAAAATTTTAATCATTATTCTTATTTTTTATTATGATTAAATTACAGTTTTAGTTTCTTTTTTCTTTTTGTTATCACGTATTTTCGTAATCATTTATGTAGTGTTCCAACTCATAGGTGGCAGGGAAAGGTCCACTTAAGAAAACTATGTACCCAGCTAGGGGTGTAAACGAATCGAACACGAACGAATATAGATCTTTTTATGTTCGGTTTGTTCGAAATTATGTGTGTTCAAAATAGACTCGTGCTCGAAATTGTTCAAAAAGTTAATATTTGTGTTCGGTTCGATTTGTTTTAAATTTAATTCAATATGTTAGAAATTTTTTAATTATTTAAATTATTCGAATTGCTCGAATGACTTGAAATCATTCAAATTTGTTTCAAATTTATTTTTATTGTCTGAATTGTTAGAATAGTAATGAATTTGATTATTAATTCTCAAATTATAAAAATAAAAAAGAAAATAAGATTTTTCTATTTAAAAAATATTATTTCTCCAACCATATTATTAGAAATTGTTAAAAAGAAGTTTCAAATGAAATATAAATTTAAAGTTCAAACTAAATTTTTTTTAAATATATAAATTATAAATCATTATTATATTAAATATATAAATTATATTATATAAATATATAATATTTATGCAACTAATATTAATATATTATCATTATTAATTTATTATATACTATTATTTATAAAATTTATTTTTTAAAATATCATAAATTATATATTATATATATATATTTAAAATTATTTTATATTTCGAACAATAACGATTCGAACACGCGACTGTTCATGTTTGGTTAGTTTATAAACTTAACGTAAAAAAATTGTTCTTGTTCGTCTCATTTATTCATCAAACGAATCGAACACGAACTCTTCGCTGAGTTGAACACAAACTGTTGGCGTAAGAATAGCAGAGTTCTATTTTTTTGGTGATTGTGAATTGTGTTGAAAGCACACATGTTTTCTATATCTACATATCTAAACTTTTATATTTATGTTCATGACATTGATGTTTTAAACTTATGAATAAAAATATGTATATTTTACTCTTAAAAGCTGATAATAGTATTATTATTTATGTGATATGTGTGTAAACTTGAAGTTTAGGTGATATATGCAAATAGGTAAGAAATATGTGCTAGGCATATAAGTGTCCCAATGATAAGTTATTGTTCATATTGTGATAATTATTTTTTAAAATTTTAACATCATAATTATATTGATGAATAATATAGTATAACTTTAATATAAGGTTCTAGCAACATATCTTTAATAATCGAATTAGTTGAAATATTGCCTGCTCTCCTCCTTTGTGACCACTTGAAATAATGATGGTTAAAGATGGTGGAGCGACGCTATTATCGTCCCACATGTTGCGATCGCGATGCCTAGGAACTAATAACAGCACTTAGGCGCCCAATGGACAGCGCCAACTTTCTTTCTACTTGAGATTTTTGCTCAATATAAGAGAGTTCTAGCCAGGTGCTCAATAGCTAAATTTTACTCCAATCTTCAACCTGATCAAGTTCGATTCTCATTCATCTCTTTATATTTCCCTACTACAACCTACAAAAACAGCATAAAACCTTCCTCAAATTGTAATTTTTATCAAATAAAATACAAAAATACAAATATCAACAATTTCAAAACTATCAACATATGAGACGGTATGATCATTACCAACCATAATTGTCTCATGCCCTTGATAGGTTTCAGGTCGATTGACCTGACTATAATCAAAAGTGAGATGGAAAGTGTTAGGTATGGCTTATATACCAGAAAATTTGGAGTATCTTGAAATAAAGATGTGTATCTCATGGAATGAAAAAGAGTGTCTCTTAGTGTGAAGAGGTTTGTCTCTTGAATTAGTGGGTTGGGGGGAGCGAGGGCGTGTTTGTAAATTTATATGTGAGTTTTATCTATAAATAAATGTGTAACCCTATGGGTATGTAACTCCTTTGAAATAGTTAATTTGTCGCTCTGCTCCTGAGGATGTAGGCATTTATGCCGAACCTCGTTAAATCTCTGTGTTCTTCTTCTGGATTTGTGTTGTTTCACCCTAAATTTCACAACAATTGATATCAAAGTTAGGTTCTAGGGTGGAGGATATCGGCGCAGGAAGAATGAGGAAGAAGAAGGTTTTGGTTCGGCGGTTTGCGGCAGTTCCTAGTGCGTTTTCTAAAGATCTGTGTTCGCGGCAGAGCAGATCAGAGTAGCGACACCAAAAGGAGTTCGAGGCCAGACAGTTCTGCTACAATTTAGCCGCATAAAGGTCGGAGGCAAAGGCAAAGGAATTGGTGAACGATTTCGCGGTAGTTCAGACTTCGAGCTTCGGAATTTTTTTGGCTTCGGTAAATTCGGTCGAGGAAGGAGTTCGCGAATAGCTGGCGGGAAGAAGTTCCCGCGGAAGTTCAGTGAATTTGACGGATTTGGTCGGGACGTAGTGCTCGCGAACCAGGCGGCACTTCAGCTTCGCGATCCGTTATCGCGATGTAGAACGAGCGAAGGTGGAGCAGTAGGCACGAAAGGCAGAGACAAATTGGGCTCGCGGGAACGAACAAGTGCGAAGCAGTTTGGATAAAGGGTTGTGGCAGTTCAGTGAGATCTGCTTTGGGAGTTCGCGGTAGAGGTCGGTCAGATAGCAGGTTCGCGCGAGACAGCTGTAGCGATAGCTGGATTTGCGACAGGAGAAATTGTGACGGTTACAGTTCGACCAACGGAGTTCGCAAGTTCGTCGCAGGACGAGTTGGGACAGGGGAGTTGCGATAGGTAGAGTTTGTGAATTTCACGTTTTGTTTGCAGGTTTGTCGCAAGAAAAATTGTAACAGGTGGGGTTCAACTGGTGTTCGTAGTATTTCAGCTGAATTTTTGTGCGAACAGAAAATGTGTTTCGTGTAAAAAATTTGATTCACGAATCACAGGAAACTACGGGAAAATTGCTACAATTGAAAGAGGAAATTTCATGTTTATTTGAATTTATTTGTGGTGTGTTTTGTTTCAATACAAGACAGGAAGAGTTCACTGCATGATTAATTTCAAATGGCAATGTTTGGTGCAAAATTTGAGATAATGAAGTTCGATGAAACAAGAAACTTCGGATTGTGACAAACAAAGGTGAAAGATTTGTTGGCACAACAAGGAATTTTGAAGACATTGCGAGCTATGAAACCTGATGGTAATATCTATAAATTGTTGGGGAGTACAGTTGTAGGTGGAGTTCACTCTGTCGAATCATATGATGAAAATGCAGCAGGAAAGTTGACCAAGCCGGGTATTTTCAGCAAGTTCTTGCGTTACTTGAACTTGTTGAATGTTTGCAGTTGCTAGTTGGCATGGCTGCCCAACCCACTTTGGTGTAAGAAACTCAATGATGTTTTTCTCCTATGGGGCTAAATATTCGCAAGGTGGAGATTTTTCTCCTAAAGGGTTAGATATTTGCCAAGATGGAGAATTGTTAGGTCTGGCTCATATACCAGGAAATTTGGAGTATCTTGAAACGGAGAGGTGTGCCTTCTGGAATGAAAAAGAGTGTCTCTTGGTGTGAAGATGTGTGTCTCTTGGATTATTGGGATGGGGGGAGCGAGGGTGTGCTTGTAAATTTATCTTTGGGTTTTTTTAATAAGTAGATGTGTAACCCTATTGGTATGTAACTCCTCTGAAATAGTGAATTTACCGCTCTGCTCCCGATGATGTAGGAACCTCGTTAAATATTTGTATTCTTCTTCTGGATCTGCGTTGTTTCGTCCTAAATTTCAAACCAGAAAGTTGCCACTGTATCAAGATATCAATTAGACTGGTTGGATGGTAAAGAAGAAGTAATATAGGTTTTATGAGAGTTGGTTTGTGGAGGAGAATAGAAGTTCCTCGGTTGAAAGTAACGATTCAAATGGTGCCAGCAATGAGATGCAAGATGTTCTGATTTGTTACATATTTGATAGGAAACCAAGCCGTGAGCTTTAGAGTGAGGAGTTGGAGCATTGACTGATCATCTGGATTGAACTTTGTTATTTTTGTCTTTGCCTTTATAGTACTTTGTCTTCGTTCTGGAAGAATACAAGGACAACTGCGGATGAGAATCTGTAGAGGCAGATTTATGCTAGGTGGAGAGATTAATTTCTTTATTAATTAGTAAGGCGTATCAATCATCAAGACTTATGGGAGTGGATCTCATTCGTATGGTAGCCTTGAAGGGAAGATGAGATGCCTCAAGCCCAATCAAGATGAAAGGAATAACATCTTCAATATCGACGTGAGAGCCAACAGCATATATGTTATCTACAATGGCCTTGATTTGCATAAGATATTGAAATATTATGTGGTTTTGCATTGAGAAATTGTGTAGCTTTTTCTTTAGTTGAATAGCGCGGAAGTGATTGGTGGCTTGTAAGCGATTGTCCAATGTTGTCCAAATTTCATGACCAGTTTCTAAATTCAAGACATGAGGCAAAATAATGGCTGAAATGGTCGAGTAAAGTGCAACCGACAAGTTTTGATCAATAAATTCCCCAAGTAGTGTGAACAGTTTTGAAAGAGGAAATGCTCAAAGCATTAAGAACCATAAGCGGTGGAGGACGAATGGTACCATCAATAAAATCAAAGAAATCATTAGCCTCTGAGAGTGTATTGGTAATCATGAATTTTATGTTGGCCATGAAGAATTTAATGTAGGGAGGGATGAAATTTTTAGAGATTCTGAGATTTACTAACCCATCTAACATATTGAAGGTATCAGATTCTTCCATTGTTGGCGTAGAGAAAATTCGAGTGAAGCCGAGAGGAAACAATTTTCATTAATTAATGAGTCTATCACATGAATATATATAGATCATCTACCATGCAGCAGTTAAAATATTACATGACATACATACATACATACATTTGTAGACACACACACACACATATATGTGTAGGGCTGTCAAAAAAGCTCGTTGTTCGCGAACAGTTCGTGTTCGGTTCGTCAATGAGTTTGTGTTCGATTCGTTCGATAAGTAAACAAGACAAACTCGAACAATTTTTTTTTCGTTCGGTTAGTTAAACGAACATGTATATTAAACTCCTGAACTAATAACCCACATGTCCGGTAAACTTCATTTAGTCTCGGTATTATGCACCACATGAAGTGTCACTATTCTAATTTAAGAAAAAGGTTGAATATAGTATAAACTAATTAGATGACATATTTCATATTTAGTTGTTAGCTGCGTAAATATTTGGCAATTAAGAGAAAATTAAAAGCCAAGTAAAATAAAGATAGAATAAAAGAGAAATAAAAGGAATTAGAATATGGTGACTGTTTTATTGAGCGCCCTAATTAGGGATGTGCACATAGCCCGAAGATTGTTAATCTCAAAAAATTGATTTGAATTTCAGCTCACATTTAAATTAGATTGAAGTGAACGAGCCAAGCTATGAGCCAAAATCTCTGATCGATTTTCTTAGCCAATTTCGAGCCATACACAAATGAACTTGAATTGGTTTGAAATCAGCCTAAATTCTTTTTATTTATAAAAATTATATATGATACTAAATAAAATCAAATATAACGAGCTATGGATCGATTTCAAGCTAGAATAGATGCAAATTAACTCAATTTGAGCCATCTTGTTTTGTGTTGAGAAAATAAGGGCGAAAAAAAAACAGTAATCGACACAAATCCAGAAGAACACAGAGATTTAACGAGGTTCGGCAAAGATGCCTACGTCCTCGGGAGCAGAGCGGCGACCTCCTTTTCAATATTCAGAAAAGATTACAGAATACAATATTCAGCTCTCTCTCAAAGACCTAGGATTACAAACAGGTCTATTTATAATCCTAGAATAAACCTTACAGTACAATATGTAATTCCCAAATT
>NW_018164811.1:881793-882019 GCF_001263595.1 Phalaenopsis equestris
CAAACCTGGCAACCCCGCTGCAACTGCACATGCCGCAATTTCTGCGACAACCCTGCGACCTCCGCTGCAACTGCACGTGCCGCTATTCATGCGACAAATCTGCGAACTCCGCTGCAACAGTACATGCCGCAACTCCTGCGACAAACCTGCTAACTCCGCTGCAACTGCACATGCCGCAATTCCTGCGACAAATCTGCGAACTCCGCTGCAACTGCACATGCCGCAA
>NW_018164811.1:882070-882380 GCF_001263595.1 Phalaenopsis equestris
CCCCGCAGAACCTGCACTCCCCGCCACTCCTGCGGCAAACCTGCGAACTCCGCAACTGTACATGCCGCAATTCCTGCGACAGATCTGCAAACTCTGCTGCAACTGCACATGCCGCAACTTCTGCGACAAACCTGCGAACTCCGCTGCAACTGCACATGCCGCAATTCCTGCGACAAATCTGCGAACTCCGCTGCAACTGCACATGCCGCAACTCCTGCGACAGACCTGCGAACTCCGCTCCAACTGCACATGACACAAGTCCTGCGACAGACCTGCGAACTCCGCTGCAACTGCCCAGGCCCCAAAGCCG
>NW_018164811.1:883747-887368 GCF_001263595.1 Phalaenopsis equestris
GAAGCATAACTCGCCGAACTGCCGTAGCCCTTTATCCGAACTGTTTCGCACCTGTTCGTTCCCGCGAGCCCGTCCGCCTTGCGAACAATTTTGATCCTGCAACAAAAACTTTTCTGCAAAAAAAAAATCCTCTGCAAAAATCCTTAGAACTTTTTTTATTTTTTCCAAAAAAAAAAAAAATTGAAATCTTTGAGCAAAGAAAAAAAAATTTCCTCTCCGCCTCCAAGTAAAGAAATAAATATTCACTTTATTTTCTCTCCTTCTCAGCTAGGAAATTCTTAATTAAATTTGCTTAATTTAATTTAAAGCAATTTAATTAAAAAGCTTTCCTTTAATTTAAAGAAAAAAAGCTGCCAATTTTCGGATTCCTCCAATTTGGGCCTTCCTTTTCCTCCAACAGCAGAGGAATATTCCTCTAGATTCTTTGATTCCCTTGATCCTCCCGCCTGCAGAAAATGAAACAAGCTTTTCTCCGCTTCAGGAAACTCCCAGCAAAGGAAACAAATTTCTCCTCCGCTTTCTTGCCTTTTCTGGCCTTCTCCCGAAACCTCCGCTCCTTTCCTTTTCTCTGCACCGAACCTTCCTTCCCAGAAATCTCCTCCCGCGAACGCCGAACCTTACTTTGGCCAAATAACTGGATCTGGTTCGGTTCCTGAGCTCCTCTTCCTGCTGCAAAGGCCTCCTTCGTGATCCTTCGGCCTGCTCGTGAACTCCTATCACGCCGTTTGACGATTCCGAACCGAATCTGGAGCCCTTCGCGCAAAACCTCTGCGCCGAACCTCCGCCCGAACCCTAGCGAACCCTGGGGTTTTTTTTATTTTTTTTTTGCCGCCGAAAATTTCTTCCTGCCGTCGAACCAGTCTCTGATACCACTTGTTGAGAAAAATAGGGCGAAGAAAAACAAGAATCAACATAAACCAGAAGAACACAGAGATTTAACGAGGTTCGGCAAAGATGCCTACGTCCTCGGGAGCAGAGCGGCGACCTCCTTTTCAATATTCAGAAAAGATTACATAATAGAATATTCAGCTCTCTCAAAGACCTAGGATTACAAACAGGTCTATTTATAATCCTAGAATAAACCTTACAGTACAATATGTAATTCCCAAATTACCCCTGTACCGTATAGCGGGGCGTTGACCCAACACCCCCAACCCACATAACGTAACTTCCCGATTTGAACAGATTCTTCCGTTTCGCTCCGCTCTGCTCTGCTTCGTTCCAGCGTCTGTCTCTATATGATATATGAGCCATACCATAACATTTTGATTTTAAGCTGGATCAAACCAATTTTGAGCTGGAATGGACCTGAATAACTCAAATTTGACTTTTTTTTATTTCAAGTCGGATCAAGCTCCATTCAATTTTGAGGCGAGCTAGCTCGAAATTAAATATAATTAATGTGTGCTAGAACATACACAGCGGTAGCGTAATAGATTGTCGTCTTAGTGTTGCACGAGAAGTCATGGCACACTTATATAAAAGAAAATAACCAACAGAGACATCAAACATTATTTTGAAAACTTTGTTAAGGAAAAACCCATGGGTCGTGGCTCAGTTGAAGAGATCTACTATGACTTGGTGATTACAGTTACAATTTCTTGTCTTGTATGTGGGAAATGGTTACGCGGTCTTTTGAGCTACAACGCCGGTAAATGGTCCCGTCACAAAGAAAGGGCGACGACCGATGGTGATCGGTGATGGTTGACAAGATGTGGTAGACAATGGTTGGCGAGTGTCCATAATAGCAGAAGTGATGTTGAACTTCAGGTCCTTATCCATGCTTCAAGCTCTTTTTCATTCTTCAAACTTTTTACCTTCTCAAGTGAGAGGTAGGGATCTATTTACAGATTTTCGTCTTGCTTGTAATTAATAGAACATTATGAACCAGTATGATCGGATGACCCGGAGAGATTTCCAATATCATATTATGTTTCATGGACATTTAAGTGCCTCAACAACCTCGTAATTTAGCGTTCTTAGGCTCGTTAGGTTTGACTTGTTGAGACGCCCGAATTGACTATAAACTTAGCAGATTTACATTTGTTTGACCTTCTAAATATGTCTAGAAAGCTTTCAAAAGTGGTTTAATGGCTTGATCTGAGCTTGATTTGATTCAGATTGGTCTAATTATGGTATCATTATGTCTGTCTCATCGAGCGGGTCAGTTTAACTATAAGTTTGTTGAAATCAGAGCTTTAAAAGACTTTTAATCAAAGTTTGATTAACAAAAAGTTGCCTCAAGATCTATGTCAACAATCGAGATTAGTGTCGAATGATGAGAATTTATTGATGGTATATCAGTGATGAGTCGTGGGCCTATTTCAATCCAAATTCAATTCATATGAGCCGATTTTGAAGCTTCAGTTAACAATACAATTCAGCTATTAATAATATAGCTATGCTGATTTATGTATGAGTGAGGAGATAGCTGTTAGGCAAAAAGATGAAGCGAAGACGGCAGATTGTGCCATAAACAGTTGTGCTATATAATGCATGTACATTTTTCCAAAAAAAAAAAAGAAAACATAATTTTATATTTAATATTTCGTTATTATTTAATCATTCTATTTTTTATTTTTTTCTCGATACTTCTCTCCTGTCGGCTAACTAATGTTTCTGTGTGTAAAGATATGTGTCTATAGATGACGTCAGCGGAGCGGAGTTGTTCTATTACTTCGTGGAGTCGGATAGGAAACCCGAGGAGGATCCTCTCATCCTTTGGCTATCTGGCGGGCCGGGCTGTTCGGGCTTTGAGGGCCTGGCTTTGGATATGGGTAATAAATCGTTTCCGTTAGTCCGTTCAGATGTCTCACCATCAAGTTATTAAATTGAACTTTTAACTTTAAAATTAGTTATGCGGATTCAGAAACTCCTTAATATTATGAAACTTATATTTTTGCTTGACATTCAAGTGATAATTAAAAATAGTTAAAAAATGAGCAAATATGTATATAATTCTTGATGTATTTTATAAATGTTCTCTCTGATTAAAATTCATTGTTCTCAATTAATATTTGCATTCTACATATAATTTTTGTGCACAGGACCTCTTAATTTTAAAGTTGATAATTTTGATGGCAACATTCCAACCATAGTTGTTAATCCTTATTCATGGACAAAGGTGAGAAATTAGTACAATGTACAACTAAACAACCCCAAATATATAAGCATTAACATTCTGCTATAAATTAAATACCACTCATAAGATATTTTGAATTTCAGATTGCTAATATGATCTTCTTGGATTGGCCTGTTGGTACTGGATTCTCCTACTCCATGACTGATGAAGACTATATCACTGAGGATATTCAGGCCAAAGGAAATATCCTTAAATTTCTCAGAAAGGCAGGCCATAGTTGGAAATCTTTATTTAATTTTTATTTTATGCTTTAAGTTTTTACATGATGGAGAGACATTGTGAAAATGAGAAAAATCATTATATATTCAACGATGTAGTGGTTCTTGGGTCATCCAAATTTCATGCTGAATCCTTTCTACGTGGGTGGTGACTCCTATGGTGGGAAGATGGCTACACTTGTTTCTCATGACATTGTTGAAGGTAATTAGTTAGCCAATTTTCTTATAAACGTTAATTAATCTTGTTGTTTAGCTCACGAA
>NW_018164811.1:888877-894672 GCF_001263595.1 Phalaenopsis equestris
ATATATATAATGATTTTATGGTAATCTGAGCAACAATAAATAATTACATGCAGACTTCAGATCTTCTTGCTAATTACTGGGCAAACAATCAACTTGTAAGAAATGTCCTACAGATTAAGGAGGTGTGACTCATCTTTTTATTTATTGATAAGAACAGTGCTGCTTAATTGGTAGTTTCGACATTTTGAAAAAGAAATTTTTAAATAATGTTAAAATAGGGAACTGTGGGAAGATGGTATGGATGCAATCTCAATGTATCTATATATAATTACAGTCGTCTCAGCATACCTAGCTCATTGCCATATCACAGGAGTCTAACAACAAGAGGCTACAGAGCTCTGGTGTACAGGTGATGACCATAAAAAAACAACCATTTACAAATGAAAATAATTATAAACCTGTAATTTCCATAGAGAATATTTTGATAATTTATGTTACGCCTGATAATTTATGTTACGATGTTACGTCATGCATGATTAACACAGTGGAGATCACGATTTGCAAGTATCATTTGTTGGTACATTGGAGTGGATAAAATCACTGCGCTACATAGTTTTAGATCCATGGAGATCATGGCATGCAGTTGGCCAAGTGGCAGGGTAATGAACTATCTATGTAAAAATAATTTTATGATTTATATATTAATAGATGATTTTATTTTGTTGCTGATGTGTTAACTATGAGACTTATAATCGCTTCGTCAGATATACGATTTTATTCGGCAATAATTTGACTTTTGCAACTGTCAAGGTATGGGAATTTATAGCTTTAATACTACATGATTTATTCTCTGCATTTTCTTTGTTGCATATAATTTCTATTCATATTATATTTTTTTTACCTTTCTTCGTAAAATTTTAATATTGATTTTATATACGTACAATTTTTGTATTTTGTGTTGCAGGGTGGAAATCATTTAGCACCAGCAAACAGACCTCTGCAAAGCTTTGTCATGTTTGAGAGGTGGATTTCTCAACAAATTCTATGAATCCATTGGATTTCAGAACAATAGAGAATAATATAATTGAAGCCTGCATTTGTAATAATTTCCCATGTGTGTGTAGAAAATGTTATGTGTGGTGGACCGCACATTCGGAACACGGTCCAGATGCAGTCGCGCTAAGATGTATTGCATTGCAACCCATCCGGATTGTCGTTCAGAAGTACGGTCCTCGCACATAATATTTGCCCTTGTGTGTGCATGCGGATGCGAAATTGAATTATCTAATTCTCACGCATTTGAAATATGTTAGAAACTTTTGGATATTAAAAGAAAGAGCAGATGATCTATAAATCTTACATACTCATAGTCAAATCAAGAAACTCAATCAAAGAAATCCAACAAACTCAATTTTTTTAAGCAAGATTTTAAGCAAAAATTTCTATATAAAATTTTAAGCCAACTATTGTGAATTTTCTAGCATGCATCAATCTTCAAAATAATTTTTTGTTGATTAGTAAACATGATTATTAATATTTTATTTCGATATTGAATAAATTATTAAAAAATAATTTTTATTTTTATTTTATAACTTATAATTTTTTTTGTAGCGTTGATTGGATAACTTTAATGTCGATCTTCTAAAACACAAAATCTCTTTTGTCCCTCAAAAAATAAAATAAATGAATAAATAAATTCTACATTAAGGAGGAAATTCCTTCTCAAATCACATATCTTAATAAGGAAAAAAAGAGAAAAGACTTTCCATTAGGATGGTAACGGAATAATTTTTGAGAAGCATAACCTTTCTACACAAACTACATCTTGATAAAAAAAACTCATTTAAATTATATTAACACTATTATTATATGTTGAAGTTCAATACAATACTAATGAACCTAACAATAGCATTGATCATAATAAGTGAATCAATAATATAAATATGCACCACAAAAATTTTGAACAGACTTTCTTAAATCAAGGACAGGAAGCACTAAGTTATGTTATAAAAGATTGCAAACTTTTTATTGATGTTTGTTATGATAAATAATACAGCTTCAAACAGTATCCTTAACTTTGGTTCTAAAGTTAATGGAAAAAATTTGAGGCTCAAATAGAAATTCTACCTACATCAATTAAAAATACTTACTATGAAGCATCTCTCAAGATTACCAAAAATATCAAAATAATATGATTAAATGAAAAGGGTTTCATTTTCTTACCACATACTAAATCCTATGAATTTGATCGACATATATTATTCTGAAAGAGATCTTCTACATCAACTTGGTCTTCTCAAAACAAAATTATTGGTGTTTAGAGAATCCCTTGGTAAGAATATAAGCTATAAGATCTTGTGAGGCAATGTGTTTAATCTGAGTTTGTTTTAAGAGAATATCATCTCTTACAAAGTGATGATATATCTCCACATGTTTTGTTTGGGCATGAAAAATATGATTTAAGGCAATAGATATAGTGGAGGTTGTCACAATAGATGGGTGTGGGAGCGTTAAGAATGATGTTGAAGTATTGAAGAAGGCGCAGAAGCGATATAATATCTAAAGTGGCGGCAGCAAGTGCTCGGTACTCCACTTTAGTGGAAGATCTAGCTACCGTTTTCTATTTTTGGATAGTCCATGATATGAGAGTATTTCCTAAAACTATACAAAAACCAGTTGTAGACTTGTGATTAACAATATTGCCAGCCCAATCATCTAAGATGCATGAGTGTTGAAAATTTCCTTTGGTAAGTTGAAGAACAGAGTGAATTTTAGCTTTGGGATATCAAAAGAGCCATTTGATTAGATGAAAGTGATAGAGAAGAGGCTTGTGTTTTTGTAACAAATGAAGTTAAAGACGAAGAAAATTTTGAGTCTAAAATTTCGAGTCTTGTAACTACCAAGAATTGTTGGGATCCAGTAAGTTGATTGTATAGCTTGTTTTGAGAGTATTCATATTAAGAATCAACATCCAATTTTAATTTTTTTGATAAGGGAGTGTAAAGAGATTTGCAATTCCATGCCAAGTTGATGTACAAGAGAGGTAATATAGTGTGTTTGAATGAGAAATACATTTGAGCATTTTTCTGGATATGAAGTCTAAGAAAAATTGCTGACAAGACCAAGATCCTTTAGCATGAAAGCTGGTTATAGGTGATTGAGGAAATTGGAAATAACAACTGCATTGTTCCTGATTAGTAATATGTCATCAACATACACTAGAAAATACATATAAATTCCATTGTGCTGATATGTAAAGAGTAAAAAATGTGCCTTGGTCATTTGAAAACCTTTAAGTTTTGATGATTGGAAAGTGTGGAATGCCACTTGCTTGGGGCATGTTTGAGCCCATATAGAGCCTTTTTATGCAAACAAACAAGATTAGGTTATTGATTGTTTTGAAAGCCTTGTGGTTGGTGCATGTAAATATTTTCATCCAATGAGCCGTGAAGAAATGTAGAGTTGATGAATGACAGATAGAGCTTTGATTGGAAAGAGGCCATTTTTAGTGGGTCCTTGATTGATTTTTTTGTCTATCCTCTGATCCTTGATAATGAAACCAGATTTAGTGAAGATGACAATGATGTCATTATCGGAAGTAAGTTTGTGAATAGATATGAGGTTGTGAGCAAGATAAGGAGAGTAGAGAAGATTCAATATGAGGAGCTTACGTTGAGGAGTAGGAAGCAAACCAGTATAAGTGATGGGAAGAGTAGATCCGTCACCAAATGAGATGGTGCCATGCCCTTGATATGGAATATGTTGTTGTAGATGCTAAAGATTAGTGGTGATATGGGATGTTGCTTCGGTATACAATATCCAATATCCAATCATCAGACTTAGTTGTTATCATAAGAGCGGTGTCAGATTTGGAGGATGTGTAGGAAGTGAAGCTTGCTTTATGTCAGGACATTAGAGCCCTGTGACCAAATTTACAGTAAATTTGGCAAGAGATGTTGGAATTGGTGGAGGTGCGGCTTGCCTTGTTGGATTAAGGCCTCTTCCACGAAAGGTGTTGCAAACGCCTTGTTTTGTAGATGAATAAAGTGAAATGGTTTTTGCATTGGCTTCCTTTTTTGATTCCATATTAATGTTTGTCTCTTCAGTGCATAGAAGGGAGTATACTTCATCAATATGAATGGGTTCAGATCAAGTTCTAATATCAGTTTTGAAAGATTGATAGCTGGGTGGTAAGCCATTGACAGTGTGAATTCCTCCAGATCAATTTATTCTTCTATTGTGTTGGTGTTGTCCATGATGCACTTGATGGCTAGAAGATATTGTGACATGGAAAAATCTCTCATAGAAGTGTTGTGGAGAGCATTGTGCAATTGCAGAACTCTAGCTCTTTTTGTTGTTTGAAGTCTCTCGGCTTAAGTGCTCCAAATTGTTCTTGTATAGTCCAAATGTAAAAAAATAGGAAAGAATAGAAGAAGAGATGGTATAGTAGATAGCAGTTGATAGGCCTTGATTAGTTAGTTGCCATTGTAGGAATTCAGGATTTGGGAAAAGATGTCCAAATTTGTTTTTATGTACAGATTTTGGCTCCTTCAAGAAAGCCATCAAATTCATTTCCTTGAATAGTTTAAGTATTTGAGAATGCCATGTGGGATAGTTATCATTAGAGAGCCGGTTGTGGGCTATGGTTTTCACATTTGACATGAGGAATTAGAATGTTCGAGGAATGGTAACAACATTCTGGAGAGGAAGGGAGTTGCATGCATCAGATCCACCAATGAAGGAATTGCCATCTGACATGGTATAACAAAGGATGAAACCAGAAATAGAACAATAAAAAGAGGAGAAGACAAAACTACAGTACGGGTGAGATATAGAAGATAGAAGAGAAGAAAAGAAGAGAGAAGCTCAACAAGGTCTCCACGAATCAATCATAAAGGGATCTAAAGATCATTTATTGTCGGTTGTGGTTAGCCTTTATGTAGGAGAAGAAAGAACTATAGATTTAGGAAATGAAGGTTGGCTCAAATACCATGAGAATCAATTGAGGATCTACTGAAATTGCCGAGAACCTATTGGGGTTGTTGAAGACCAGATGAAGCTGAAAAGTAGAAATAGAGAGGAGATAATAAAGAAAGGTAGCTACTATACTGCTCTAATGTTCATTGTTAATTAACCAAAACAGTAAAAAAGGAGAAATATAATATATATAGTACGAAAGGAAAACTCTAGAGAAGAGGCCAAGCGTCCATTGTTAGTTACAAAAGGAATTTTGTGAGAGGGTAGAGAGTATGACCAATTATATTGGATTATAGGGTTGTTACGTACCAATGAGATAGAAAAATTTATAATTTTTATTACATAGATACTTGATGGCCTATATGTGTATTTTAGACAGGTTGGTGATATTGTTGTTTTGAAACATCAATCTCGCTTGTTTATAAACGGGCGGGCGGTCCAGCGTTCTTGAGGTAGTCCCCAAATTATGACTATGTGTAGAAATTCAAACTAAAAAGGTTTAATCAATGAACAATAAAAAAATGCTAATAAATTATAAAAATACAAATATAAAAACCTATTCATATTTACACATGTACCTAAAGGCCCACATCTATCTTTCAAGGTAACATCTATCTTTCGATGTAACAGCCTGAACGGGAATGATATGGGTAGTTTGTGAGATTTTCGATTGAGCAGGGAGTTTAATAGATTTGAAATGAGCTTGTGTGAACTTAAATAAAAGAAGTATAATATGAAGTTAAAAATCAAAAGAACTGAACCGAATGGTACGATGAATTTGAAAGCCTGTTCATTGATGCAAATGAAATATTTACATCAAAACTTTAATGATTAGACCATTTGAGTAGATGTAAGCAATGTAATTCATGATTTAAATA
>NW_018164811.1:894772-899445 GCF_001263595.1 Phalaenopsis equestris
GATGCATTTTTTGTTCAAATTGAGGATCTGTTGAGAACCTGCCAAAGTTTCTGAAGACCTGCTGAAGCTGAAGAGTAAAAACAAAGAGGAGATAGTAGAGAAAGACAGCTGCTATCTACCTCTAATGTTCATTCCTAATTAACCAAAACATTAACAAGAGAAAATGCAATATATATAGTATGAAAGGAAAACTCTAGAGAAGAGGCTAAGTGGTCTCATGTTAGTTGTGTAAAAGGAATATACGGTTGTTACCTCCCCTCAGAATCATAAATTGGTTCATTGATTGTGAGCTTAATTTGAAGTCTAGAAAACTGGTGTTTAGGGAGTCCCTAGGTAAGAATATCAACTATCTGATCTTGTGAGGCAATGTGTTTAAGCTGAGTTTCTTTGGAGAGAATATGATCTCTTACGAAGTGATGATCTATCTCTGTATGTTTTGTTTGGGATGAAAGATAGGATTTTAAGAATTGGCTATAGCAGAGGTTGTCACAATAGATGGGTGTGGGAGCAATGCGAATGATGTTGAAGTCTTCAAGAAGGCATCAGAGCCTTAAAATATCTATAGTGGCGGCAACAAGTGCCTAATACTCCGCTTCAGTGGAGGATCTAGCTACCATTTTCTGTCTTTAGATAGTCCATGATATGAGAGTATTTCTTTAAAATGTAAAAAAACTAGTTGTAGACTTGCGATCAAAAGTATTGCCCTCTCAATCATCATCTAAGATGCATGAGTGTTGAAATTTTCCTTTGGTAAGTTGAAGACCAAAGTGAATTGTAGCTTTAAGATATCGAAGGAGCCTTCTAATTAGATGAAAGTGATAGAGAAGAGGCTTGTGTATTTTTAACAAATGAAGTTAACAACAAAGGCAATTTCAGGTCTTGTAACTGTCAAGAATTGTAGGGAGCCAGTATGTTGACGGTAATGTGTGTTTTGAGAGTATTGATGTTTAGAATCAATATTCAGTTTTATTTTTTTTTTGTAAGACAGTGTAAAGAGATTTGCAATTTTCCATGTCAAGTTGTTGTACAAGAGAGGTGATATAGTGTGTTTCAGTGAGAAGATATCTTTGAGCATTTTTCTGGATATGAATTCCAAGAAAGTTGTTGACAAGACCAAGATATTTTAGCAAGAAAGCTGATTGGAGGTGATTGAGGAAATTGGAAATAACAGCCGCATTATTCTCAATTAGTAATATGTCATCAACATACACTAGAAGATACATATGGATTCCATTATGCTGATATGTAAGGAGTGAAAGATGTGCCACACTCATTTTGAAAACATTTAAGCTTGTGATGATTGGAAAGTGTGGAATACGACTAGCATGGGGTTTGTTTGAGCCCATATAAAGCCTTTTTAAGCAAACAAAAAAGATTAGGATACTTATTTTCTTGAAATTCATGTGGTCAATGCATGTAAATAGTTTCATCCAGTGAGCCATGAAGAAAGGCATTTGAAATGTCCAACTGTTTGTCTGGCCAATTATGATGTAGGGCTATCGTGAGAAGAATTCAAATGATGGGGAGCTTTGTCACTGGACTGAAGTTCTCATTGTAGTTGATGTCTTTTTGTTGGTTAAAACCCTGAGCAACAAGATGTGCTTTGTGTTGAGCAATATAGCCATCTGAATTGAGTTTTGTTCTGTAAGTCTATCTTCAAATTTACCTGTTAGAAGAAGGGTTTTAATGGTCTCAATTAGGTGATAATGTTTACATTTGACGACCACATTTTGTTGCGGTGTGTAGGGACAGTAGAATTGGTGATGAATATCTTGTGAGACAAGGTATTGTTTAAGTATTTGAGATGTATATTCTCCACTAACGTCTGATTGTAAAGTTTTGATATTGGTGTTGAATTGGTTTAAAACAAATTTATGAAACGACATTATGATTTTGGTTGTTTCAGTTTGGCACACATCGGGAAAACCCCTACAATATTCAGTATGTCGTCAATTAAAGATAAGTAGTATTTAGAACCTTGTAAAGAACTAGTGTGAGTGGAGTCGTATGCATCAGAATGAAGAATTTCAAATGGGGACTTCAATCTTGAAAGAGAAGAAGAAAAATGCAATTGATAAATTTTTGCTGAAAGCTTTCATTGCAAAGAAAATCCGAGCTAGGATTGACAACAACATGATGAAGTTTGGAGATTTGTACCTCAGCTTTGAATGAGGATGTTCTAAGGGTTAGTGTGAAGGTTGAGTATGAGAGGTAGAAAGTTGATGAATGACAAATAGAGCTTTGATTTGATAAAGATCATTTTTAATGGGTCCTTGATGGATTGTTTTTTCTGTCCTCCTATCCTTGATAATGAAACCAGATTTAGTGAATATGACTATACAGTCATTATCAGAATTGAGTTTGTGAACAGAGGTTGTGTGCAAGATAAGGAGGGTAGAGAAGATTCAATAAGTGGAGCTTAATTTGAGGAGTAGGAAGCAAATCTTGACCGGTATAAGTGATGAGATGAGTAGATCTATCACCAACTGATATGGTATCATGCCATTGATATGGAATATGTTGTTGTAGATGCTCAAGATTAGTGGTGATATGGGATATTTCTTCGCTGTACAATATTGAATATGCAATCACCGAGCTTAGTGGTTATCATAAGAGCGGTGTCAGATTTGAAGGATGGGTAGGAAGGGTAGTTTGCTTTATGCCAGCATATTAAAGTCGTGTGACCAAATTTACCGCAAATTTGGCAAGAGTTGTTGGAACTGGTGGAGGTGCAGCTTGCCTTGTTGGATTGGGTTTTAGCAGCCCATCATCGGTTGGAATTGAGACCTCTTCCATGAAAGGTGTCATGAACACCTTGTTTTGTAGATGAATAAAGAGAAATGGTTGTTGCATTGGCTTCTTTTGCTGACTCCATGTCAATGTTTGTCTCTTCAGTGCATATAAGAAAGTCTACTTCCTCAATATTAATGGGTTCAGAATGAGTTCTAATATTAGTTTTGAAATAATGATAGCTGGGTGGTAAACCATTGAGAGTGTGAAAGATGAAATCCTTTGAGCCAATGTATCCCCCTGTTGTGATGGTGTTTTCCATTATGGACTTGATGGCCAGAATATATTGTGGCATGGAAAGATCTCTCATAGAAGTGTTGTGGAGAACATTGCACAATTGCAAAACTCCAAATCTTGTTTGTTGTTTGAAGTATATTGGTTTGAGTTCTCCAAATTGTTCTTTTATAGTCTAAATTTAAAATATAGGGAAGAATATAGGAGGAGATTGTATAGTAGATAGCAGCTGATAGGTCTTGATCTTTTAGTTGCCATTGTAAGAATTCTGGATTTGGAAAAATATGACTATAAGAATGTTGGATTTGTTTAATTGTACAGATTTTGGCTCCTTCAAGGAAGCCATCAAATTCATTGTCCTTAAACAGTTTCAGTATTTGAGAATGCCATGTGAGATAGTAATCATTAGAGAGCTAGACCTGGGCTATGGTTTTCACATTCGACATGAGGTATTTGAATGTTGGAGGAATGGTAACAGTATTTTGGAGAGGAAGGGAGTTGCATCAAATCTACCAATGAAGGAGTTGCCATCTGATATGCTATAACAGAGGATGAAACCAGAAATATTGATAGAAAGAGGAGAATAAAAAATTACGGTACGGGTGATATCTAGAAGATAGAAGACAAGAAAAGAAGAGAAAAGCTCAGTAGGGTTCTAGCGATCTCTAAAACCCTAAACCCTAAACCCTAAGTCAACCACAAAGGGTTCTAGAGATCGTTTATTGTCGTATGTGGTTAGCCTTTTTGTTCGAGAATAGATAACTGTAGATTTAGGAAAGGAAGGCTGGCTCTAGAACCCTAAACCCTAAACCCTAAATTAACCACAAAGGGTTCTAGAGATCGCTTATTGTCGTATGCGGTTAGCCTTTCTGTTGGAGAAGAGAGAATTGTAGATTTAGGAAAGAAAGGTTGGCTCAAATACTATGAGAATCAATTGAGGATCTGCTGAGATTGCCGCATGGGCAGAAATTATGCTCAAAATTAAGCACAATTTATCAATTAAAATGTGTAACGAATTCAAATTTCACAAAAAATCTCTCCCAAAAATCAAATTTAAGAAAATTAAATAGTGCTTGTTCTAGCAAATCGATTTGATCCTTCGAAAAAATTGGAGTTTATAAGACCTGATTCTCGACTAGCAAATAAATAGAGTCCATAAAATCTGAAATAGCATAATGGGATTATTTAAATCTTTGATAATGGGCATATTCATCACGCAACTTAAACGGTGAGATTTATTCATAAATTAAAAAAATTTAAACTATAAATATTAAAAATATTCAATAAAAGAGCAAAGTATGTTTGTCCTCCATAATAAATTATTGAGGGTGATAATTTAAAATTAATTTATACTTTCAGAGAACCAAAGTCATATTGAATGAACTTTTATAATCACTCTTAAATAATCTCATGCAAATAAGAAGGTTGCTCATGACATATGTGTCGGCACTATTTTTGGTGTGGGGTTTGCCCATAAGATGCTGTCGGTCATCGGAATTGAAATCTCGTTGCCCGCTTCGGAAGGACGTTTTTTAAAAAAATTTAGTTTTGAAAAAGATGAAGTCAAACTGACCCCATAATTTTCATAGTTTAGATGAAAGAGCGCTTTACCACAAATCATGTATCTATCCCGAAGGATGAACACAAGA
>NW_018164811.1:901013-902239 GCF_001263595.1 Phalaenopsis equestris
TTTTTAATTTGAAAATTATGTGGGTGAAGGCCTTCTAGAGGGCAAATTAGTGTTATTGAGAACACTTAGCCAAATTTTTAGTCCTAATTTGACTTGTGGTGTTTTAAAAGAGTTTGATTATATTGATTTTTCTAATCCTCTTTTAACAAGTGGATTTCAACTTAAGTTCACCACTAAGTCTTTAAGACCTAAGTGAATGTATTAAGTGTGTGTATTAATTTTGAAAAGATTTAAAACTTTAAGTGATCATTATCAAGATCATTTTGATATTATTTTGACTATAAAATAAGGGTATGAAATCATTGATTTCCAAAGTGATACCCCTAAATTCAAAAGTCATTTTATGCTAATGAAGTTTCCAAAATTTAGATAATTATGAGAATTATTCTTTTATTTTGTAATTTAGCAAAGTGAAGTGGGTTTTTTTTTACCAATTAAGATTTTTTATTTCAAATCATCAGACAAGTTAATTAATATCAGAAATTACTCATTTCCCATTTTAATTAAGCCTAAATGTTTATTAAGGCCAAAATGTCCAAAATTACCATTTTGCCCCTAAGGGTTCAAACTTTCAGAGAAAATGTGAATTTTCACAATTTAATTTAATTCGTATAATTATTTTCATGTAAAAATATGCATCTTCAAAGAAAATTCTAAAAGATGATCAGAACAATTCATAATTACTTGAAATTTTTATGTAAGATATCCCTAGATCAGAAAGTCATTTGGCCTAAATTTCATAATTTTTTTAATCTTCTGTGATTTATTAAAATTAATTTAACTTTTGGGCAATTTAATAAAAATAAAATACTTTATAGGTTCAAAAATATGTTTTATATTTTTTAAAAATCTCTCTGAGATCAAAAAACCCAGAAAAATTTAATTTGTATTTTTTGGATTTTTATTTGATTTTTTGGAATTATTTTGGTGAAAGATCTATTTTTAAGCCTTAAAAATTATTTTAAGGTTTAAAAATAGATATCTTTATTTTTAGACCTTAGAAAAATATTCCAATGATTCCTAAATGTTTAGGAAATAATTTTGAATATTTCCATGAGTTAATATTTTATGATTTTTTTCTTATTTTTTTAATTATTTAAAAATAATCAAAAATAACCTAAAAATCAAGTTTTTATTTTTATTAAATCCCCCTGATATCAGAGAACTCAAAAAACTAAGTTTCATAATTTTTAGAGTTATATTTTGATTTTTTAAAAATCATTTAA
>NW_018164811.1:903419-903663 GCF_001263595.1 Phalaenopsis equestris
CTATGTATGATTGCGACCACAATCGATTTTGGGTGTTGGTTGAGAGCTATGGTAGAAGCTATTTTAGAAGGGGAATTGATGGGGGTTTGGCTTCCTTCACTGTTGTGAAGGTGTAAAGCCAATTTATTTGAAGTTTGGTGATGTGTAGGTTTAGATTGGAGTTTGTCCTAATTTCGGGTAGGAATTCAAACCCAAAATTGGATTTTTGTGGTGGAATTGGGAGAGGGAAATAGATTGTAATGTG
>NW_018164811.1:903683-916782 GCF_001263595.1 Phalaenopsis equestris
GGTGTAGGGGGGGGGGGGGGGGGGGTGGGGCTTGGTGAAAATTTTTTTACCACACCATTCATGGTCGTGAGGGGGACATTTTATAGAAATTGGCCAAGGGGAAGCTTGGCTGGCCAATTGAGGGGTTAGCCCCATTGCTTAGGTGTTAAGCAGAGGAGCTCTCAGCTCAATTTGGGCTGAGGTGGCTTCTTGGCATGAATTTGGGTATTAGTCATGTGGGGGTTCACGGTTTTGGGCTTTAGCTTGGGTTAAAGTGGTTAACCAAGGGTTGGGTCATGGTTAAAGTCTATAATGGGTAGTAAAAATAGCACCATAGGGTATTGACATGTGGCATGGCAAGTACTTTGATTTAACCCTCGCTTTATCTCCTTATAAATTAAAAAAAATATTTTACTCAAACTTAACCATGGGTTGGTGGCTGGTTTTAAACTCAACTCTAGAGTCTAGGATGAGTTAAGGTAAGGCTCATTTGACCATACCAAGCTCAATTGGTTTGGATTTGGTTAGCATGTCAATTGACGCAATTAAATATGGAATTTGGTGTAAGATATCATAAGGAACAACTTTCATGAAGGGTGAAAGTCATTTTGAGGTCAATTGGTTAATCAATTCGGTGAATTTTTTATATTTGACCCATTTTAAGCATGTTGGGCTAAGTTTGCGTCAAAGTTAGGCTAGCCATGGGCTAAATCCAAATTGATTGTTGTGTTTGATGTAAAACATCATGATGAACAACTTTCATGAAGGATGAAAGTCATTTTGAAATCAATTTGGTAGTGAATTTGGTGGATTTTTGATGAAATTTGGATTTAGACCCAAATTAGGCATATGAGGCTAATTTGGGTCAAACTTGAGCTAGCTTTGGACTAAGCTCAAATTGATTATTTGTGTTTTCAAATTGATTATTGTGTTTTGTCACAAATGACCTCAAAAATTATTTTCAACAAAAATTGGATGTTAATTTGAGGTTTAGGGCATTCAATTGTTGAGATGTGGGGTATTAGTCAATATTGAGGCTAATTTAGGGTTTTGGATTTAAATCAAATTGGACGATCAAAAGGTTTCACCAATACAAATTTATGGTCAAATTTGATGTAAAATATTGCTATGAAGTAAATACAACATTTCTTTGGGCCAATTGGCATGGTTATAAGTCCAATTGATGTGATTTGGTCATTTAGCCAGGGTATTGGGGTGTCTGGGGCAAAAGACCAAAGATGAGCATTTCAAGTAGAATTTGATAGATATCCATTCTAAATGAACCATGGATCAATGAAATCCCCATTTTGGGTTCTTATGTATTGGTCTTAGCCAGGGTATTATGAGGATATGGTGAGGGTATTGTATACCTTAGCTACAAACCAACACCCAGGGTCAATCCTAAGGTCAAGTAGCCCTATAGGAACTCTCCTTGAGTTCTCTCATAATGATCTTACCTACTAAGTGCTAGAGGTTATGACCAATATGTGGAACTTCAAGTTGAGTAAAGAGAAGAGTTTTGAGTTTCTAATGGTGAGGGTACCTTTTCTAGTTTTCTAAGACTAGTCAGTAGGAAAGTCCTATGACTAGACCTAGGCTACTAAAGAAATTTCTAGACCTCAACCAAAAGTGAGGTCAACAATATGTCTACATGATTTTATCATCAATGAAATTGCAAAAAAATGGTTACAACTAGAGTCCTATGACCAAGTGTTTTGGCCAAAAGACTCCCCCAGATTATGGTTACGACAATAGTTTTGCTATATAAAATTTGAAACATAGAGTACACTTGTTAAGGCAGCAAGCTTATTTGTAGCTAATGTTAACTTAAATGTATCACCTTGATAAATACCCACCACATATACAAGGTTTTATTGGAGGAAATAACATATGGTTGTTGATAAGAATCATTATGTAAAGTTGGGTCAATTATCTCCTCTGACTAGGTAGATCAATGACCATAACAACCCATGATGATAATGGGATCTTGATTAGGTCCATCATCTTTTTTTTCCCTCACCCCGCCTAAGCTCACAGCGATAATTTTTCTATTTAAAAATTCTAAATTTGTTGTTGTTATATGTTAAGTTTGAATATTTAGTGCCCTTAATGACTAGGCTTAGGTTAAAGTGCTCTTTTGTTATTGGGAGAGGTAAATAACTATAAAGGCTCAGACTTACAGGAAATCTCAATCTGAGGATGTAAAAATCCTCACAAAGTAACAGTGAAATCTCTCGACATTGTCTCATCTAAAATTTAATCAATTTTAAGAAAATTTGACATGTCAATCCTTCAACCCAAACTCTTAGCGGAAGAGGTTGCGGCATCGAATTTTGGGAGCCCATGTTATTAGCTCAAATAAAAAGCTAATTACTAAAATTGCGTCTAGGAATTCATGATTAAGAAAATAACAATAACCTCGATAAATTGAGAAGGAAATATACTAAAAAATCTTCAACACATAGCAAATAGAGATTTCCTCAAGAATATCAACACTGATGTTTTGAATTATCTCCAATTTTAGGGGTGCAAATGAGTCAACTCGAGCCTGGCTCGGGCTCGGCTCGTTTGACAAACTGTGAGCTCTCACTTGGTTCGTATTGGTAGCAGTCAGCTAGCGAGCTGGCGTGCCAGCTCGAACTTAAAAAAGTTAATTTTCATGGGAGCTCGCCAGAGAAGTATTGGTGGTCGAGGAGGAGGCAACATAAGCTCACCAAAAAAATGCATCAAAATTATTAGTAGTAGGCTAATCAATCCAGCACGCGAGATAACGAGCCGAGCCGGAATGTGCTCGTGCTCGAGCTCAAACTCAGTTTTGAGCTCGTGGTTTGATAAGCTCAGTTCGCGAGCCGGCTCGGCTCATTTGCACCCCTATCTCCAATTCCCAAAGAGAATGACTAGCCATATAAAGTGCGTAAATGCAAAAGCTATTGTTAATATTTTGCATCCCACTCACTTGTTAAATCTTATTTACACAACTACAATTATAGTGCGATTATGGTTTCGAAAATTCCTAATAATAGGCATTAGGGACTATTTATTTACATACGAAGATTAATAAAATAAAAAGAGATGAAGCAAAATAAGCTTAAAATAAATTTGTTTTTAACATAAGCGGCTCAGGGACTGAAAATGGTTGAGATCTTGCCCAATAAAATCAATCTTCTGGTCATAATGTGAAATTATAAAGGTGTTTCAATTTTTGTAAGCGAGGAATGACAAACATATTGGAAGAACAAACTTAGTCCTTAGCTAGCTATAAGAGGTTATGATGACAACAAGCATCAACCAATAAAATTTATTGCATGCAAAAGAATTTTTAAGGGTAGAGTGAGTCACCGTGTTCACTCCAAAAAGAAAAAAATATGCTGATAAGAAGGTTGCCTAAGTCCTCTATTTATGTAGTTCAATCATAAAATTGCTCCACAAGTGTAGTGATTACGATCAAATTTTGACGTGCATAGAAAATGTATAGTTTTGATGTCATTCTCTTAATCTCTTCTATGTTATTTTATATTTTTTGAAAGGTTTTTGTGATGTACAGAATTGCAATTTATTAGACCTGGGAATACCCAGGATTTTGCTAAGGGTTGGAATAGCGTCTAGGTGCCATGAGTGGGTGCCTAGGAGCCCAAGGAGGTGACTTCCAATAAGTTTTCGTTCACCAAACAGAGAGCATGAAAGTAGGTGTCGCGAAAGCAACAAGTAGGTTCTATTGAGTAACGCCTAGGTGCCCAAGGTGTTGCACCCAAGTACCCCAAATGAACCTAGGTAAACTGAACTTTTCATCACTAATCATATAACTATATAAATAAGAGGCTAAATAATAATTAAGCAGAAAGGTAGGAGGGCTAGGAGAAGGAACTTCTCTTATATACCTATAAATTTAGAAAGCAGGAGGACGTATTAGCTAATAATAATCAAGCCTTCTCTAGGCCAAGTCGTGAGGTTTTATAACGACGACTTCATCTTCCTTTCTTTTTTGTTGGGTGCAATTTTGCTATTGTGAAGATCCCTCTATACTAAAAATAAATTTTATCTTGTTCTTTTAATAGTTTAGTGCATCTGTGAAGATCCCTCTATACTAAAAATAAATTTTATCCTGTTCTTTTAATAGTTTAGTGCATCTTGTTGAGTGATATGTACTTCCTATACTTCCTGACATAGAAATGAAACGCAAAAAACACAAGCAAACACAGATCGTTTACGTGGGAATCAATTAAATAGTTCACTAAGGCAAAAGAAATGGAGAATGCATAACTTATACATAGAGATGAGCACTCATCTTTCTTCTATGGCCTCCTTCTCAAGCGACACTTTGATACAAGACCTCAATATGCTCTCCTCCTCTCTAGCTCTCTAGTTTTCTCTCCTCCTTTGTGGTAGCTTAAGATCTCTTCCCTTGCTCTCCTAAGCCTCACACCCTCTCTATTTATATAAGTAAGAGAGTGGTAGGTGGGAGGTAGGTGAGCGGTAGGTGGGATGTGGTAGGTGAGTGGTACCACATTACCAAAGTTTTTACCTTAGTTCAATAATTAATTAAGGGTCAAAATAACAATTTTCCACCTTGACCCTCAATTGAGAAGCTTCGAAGTAAAGATTCCCAGGGGCCCTCAACCCTTGCTTGAGTTTGCTAAGTCCAAACAGTACATGGACTTAGCAATCACTGTTCTTCCGATAAGAGAGTACAACCCCTTTTTCCTGACTTCTTGTATGACGACACGAGAGCATTTGGTTACTCTGATGCAGTCATTCTCTGCCTTGAATGAGCATCCGCTTGACTCCAGCGTACCTAAAGAAATCAGATTTATTTTATGCTTTGGTACGTACCTGACATTTTTCAATACTTGTTCAACTCCATCAAACATCCTTATCCTGATTGATCCACTTCCAACAACCCTGTGAGCTTTATTGTCTCCCAGTAAAACAGACCCATCATTTTCCTATTTGTCGTGTCTTGAATCAGTCTTTGTGAGGACACATGTGGAAAGAACACCCTGAGTCGAGGATCCACTCCTTACTGGATTCAGATTCTGTGATCATCAGGGCCTCAATAGAGTAGTAATCATTAGAGGCTACACTTGCTTCTCCTGATTCTTTTGACTCTTCTTGGTACTTATTCTTCTTATCTGGGCAGTTCCTCTTGAAATGACTGTCCTTATGACAATGATAGCACTTGAAAGATCCCCTTGATGATTGATTCCCGCCATCCTTGCTTGACCTTGATTTATACTGACCATTTTTTGAATCTTTCCTGTCCGATCTTCCTCTGACAATAAGACTGTCTCCGCTGACTTCCTTGTCCCTGTCATGCTTCCTCTAAAGTTCTTTGACTTTAATCAGAGATTGAACCTCCTCCAGAGTAATAGTCTGTACCCTTCCATAGAGCATCACATGTCTTGTCCTCATCGTCCATCTTGACGTCGATGTTCTCGAGGTCGTCGATGATCTTGTTGAACTCGTCAATCTGTTCTGAGACAGATTTGTCTTCATGCATTTTGAAGAAGTATAGGTGCTGCTTCAGAAAGAGTCTATTAGACAGAGACTTTGTCATGTAGAGTGCCTCAAGTTTGGCTCAAAGTGCTTGAGTCGTTGTCTCCCTCGACACTTCCCTCAAAACTTTGTCGCCCAAGCTCAGGATTATCAAACTGTGGGTCTTGTCCAGTATGGCGATCTTCTCCTTCTCGGTCATGCTTACAAGGCTTCTGCAACACCCTGTTGAACCAATAGAGCTCTCATCTTTACTCTCCATAGGTCGAAGTCATTCTTCCCATTGAATTTTTCAATGTCGAATTTGACGGAACTCATTGTCGTGGCTAGGATTTCTTCCAATGAATTCTACCTGCTGCTTTTCCAAGAACTAGACTGAAATCACCAAAATGTTGTACTATTGTATAACAACCAAAAGTTTTCAGCTTAAACTTGCCTTTTAACGCATTGCTATCCAAGAAATTCTCACCAAATTTCTTACCTTCTCCCCGTGAACTCCACTGCCTTCGTCAACCGAACGGAGAGCTACCGAAGAGCTACGATCCCTTCTGATAGAGATCACACATGTTCACCGGAGAAAACTTCTTCTCGCAGTGACTCCTTCTCGCAGGCACTCCTCTGCGTCCAGCGGAACAAATCAAGAATTCCTCCTCTGTCTCTCACACGAGAATAACTGCCTCTCCAGAGCCGTCGCGCCTCGCCAAACTGCTCAGGTCCTCCTGCTTCGCGAACTCCCGAACAGGGAACTCACCGAACTCTTCTCTGTACGATCTCCGCCTCTTCCCTTGGCTGAGTTGCTCGCAAGACCGAACTCCTGCTCCGAAATCCTCTGCTAGCAGCCCTGTCGCAAATTTTCGACCCTCACTCGCGAACTGTTCCTCCTCCATCTCGCCGATCTGCACAACCCGCGGTGCGAATCGGGTGGCGAATCCAGTCGTTCAACGCTTCCACTGCTCACCGAATCTGTCGCGATTAGGCTGCCTGCGACGTGATCCGCTTGCTCCTCTGTTCATGAATGTCGAACTCCTCTTCTTCGTCGCTGGCGTGAACACCTTTACGCAGATACCTTTAGCCAAGAAGTATGGATCTTCCCACAGACGACGTCAATTGTTGTGAGATATGTATTTCATGGCATATAAATGAAACGCAAAGAATACAAGCAAACACAGATCGTTTACGTGGTTCAATCCAACTGGATCTACGTCCACGGGAGGGAATCAATCAAATAATTCACTAAGACAAAAGAAATAGAGAATACATAGCTTATACATAGAGATGAACCCTCATCTTCCTTCCATGGCATCCCTCTCAAACGACACCTTGATACAAGGCCTAAAGATGCTCTCTTTAAACGACATCTTGATACAAGGCCTCAAGATGCTCTCTTTTTCTCTAGCTCTCTAGCTATTCTCTCATCCTTTGTGGTAGCTTAAGATCTCTTCCCTTGCTCTCCTAAGCCTCACACCCTCTCTATTTATAGAAACAAGAGAGTGGTAGGTGGGCGGTAGGTGAGATGCGGTAGGTGAGCGGTACCACATTATAAAAGTGTCTTTTTACCTTAGTTCAATAATTGAGGGTCAAAATAACATATCACAAGAGATATTTGGTATTAATTTAATAGGGCAGATTATAATGTTTTATTAATTAACTATTTAAGAGTAAAGTGTTAAAATATTGCATTACTTTTTATTGTGGGCCTATTTTAATCCCATAATTTTGAGAAATATCAAAATAAGTTCAGATTTTTTAAATTATGTGGTTGAAATATCAACATTCAATTTTAAAAAGGTGGTCGAAGATATTATCATTTATTTAAAACTTGGGACGGAGAGACCTCTTTAGACACTCTACTCAATTATTATATGTAGAGTATAGAAGTTAATGGACTGAATCAAAATTAGGGTCAAAATTACATGCAACTGATCTCATCATCAACATTACCAAAGTGGATTTCTCTTCCGTTAGCTAAGAAATATGAAATTCTTAGAACTCCTCAAAAATTTGTGGCCATCAAGGTAGTTTATGTTAGAAAGGAGAAAGAGCTCAAATTACTTTATATCTCTAAAGCTAATTAGGGGAGCACGTAATGATTTCTACTAACCTTCTATTTGCAGTTGTCATTTTGCTCCCCCGATGAAATGTACGGCTCATTATACTTTGTATGTTTGTCGGCTTTCCCGCCAATATTGTTTTCATGTAGGTTGAGTTTTTACTTACTCTTTTAAATGTATTTGACAGAGTCTGTATTGGAAATAAGATACTGGTATGTGTTTCGAGACGGGTGACGCATTGAACCACGCGACGAGGAACATGAGTAGCTCGTGTCCTATACCTTAAGTCTGAATTCTATATTTTTGTATAGATCTTGAACCGTGCACTTATATGCGGAGTCTGACCGTCTTTTCTGCTTTTCCAGGGATATGTTGTTGATCTAGTGAAACTGAACTCTTTATATATTTGAGAATGTTTTTACTTGATACTGTTTGATTGTATGCTTGGATTGTTTTTCTTAGTTCATTCTGGTTTATCTGGAATGTCATAAAAATTACAATTTATACTCTTTAGAATATTAAAATTATAATTTTTTCTATATAAAAATTCTAATAAAAGTTTAAGATAAATTAAAATTTAGGATTAAAAGATTCAAGACTTTTGAAAGCTGTCTTTTAAAATCCGTTTACTATTCAGGTCGGGTTTTGGTTAGAGAAATTAAATCGTTTATTATTCGGTTCGGTTTCAGGTTTACCTGTTTCAAGTCATTTTCGGGTCGGACCCAAACCCAACTCGTCTATCCGACCTATCCGACTCGAATTTCAACCCTCTAGTGGAGGATTTTTTCGGTACAATAATGTTTTGTAAGCCATGATTTTCACCTTAGCTATCTATTTAAATATATTTTGTGTTTGGTACAACATGATTAGATTAGATATTTTGTTGGGTACAATGATGGTTCGAACTTCGTGATTATCTGCTTTCAAAATAGTAAAATAATATTGAACTTAACGCAACAATTATAGATCCAAATTTTTAGGTCTATTATTCTATATTATAAATGAAGAGAAATATTACTGGACACGTTGCGTGCTAGAGTTTTCTTCGAAAACATGAAATTCTTCTTCTTCGTATTCTTCTTCGTCCTTCTCTTCTTGCATGAAGGGCTGCGTTGTCTCTCTGCTGTTAATTATGTGACTCATCTCCCGGGCTTTCATGGCGAACTTCCCTTCCATTTAGAGACTGGGTGAGTCTGTCTATTAATATGCATGTGATTATTTCAATCTAAAATTATTACTCGTGTGAAGAACCTGTGAATTCTATGGCAATTATATATATGAATTCATGCTCTGTTTTACTCTGAATGGTTCGAGCTCTCCTTCAATTCTACTTTTGTTTTCTCCCACTTTAGACTAGCTAAGCCTTTTTTTTTCCTTTTTTACTCGAAAGATAGAAGCGATCTTCTCCAGCTGCTTCATTGAGGACATCAGCGAAGCAGCGATGGAAAAACGTCTTGCCGGCTCCGTCATCGCCGCTGCATGTAACGGCGCTAACCACTGTATATGAATTATTTATTCGGAAGGGAGAAGGGGTGAATAAATTGATAGACAAAGATCGACTATTGTTTAACTGCACGGACTGCTAACTGTTAGTACTTAAAAATCCTTTTTTTTTTCCCGTTTTTCAAATCATAGAGCTTTGGTCAAAAATAGGCTTCTTTAGTCAAGGTTTGATCTTTTTCTTGCATTTAGTAAAACTTTAAGCTATTAATCTTAATTTTTATTATGATTAAATTACAGTTTTAGTTTCATTTTTCTTTCTGTTATAAAGTATTTTCGTAATCAAACATATATAGTGACATTCCAACCGCATAAATGGCGGGAAACGTCCGCTTAAGCAAACTATGTATCCAACTAATAGAGCTTGTATATTTGTTCGGTTCATTTGAAATTAAATGTGTTTCATATAGACTCGTATGTGAAATTATTCATGAAGTTAATATTTGTGTTCAGTTCGATTTGTTTGAAATTAATTTGAAAGGTTTAAAATGTTTGAAATGTTCGAATTGTTTAAATTATTCGAATTTTTCAAAATCTTTCAAATTTTTTTATATTATTTGAATTGTTAAATAATAATAAATTTAATTATTAATTCTCAAATTATCAAAAAATAAATAATATCTATATATTAAAAAACTATTATTTCTCCAACTATATTATTAGAAATTGTTAAAAAGAAGTTGCAAAAGAAATTTACATTTAAAGTTCAAACTCATTTTTTAAAAAAAACTAAAAATCATTATTATAAAAATATTAAGTAATAAATCATTATTATATTAATTATATTAATTATATTATATAAATATATAATATTTATGCAACTAATATTAATATATTATTATTAATTTATTATATACTATTATTTATAGGATTTAATTTATTAAAGTATGATCAATTTTTAGATTATATAATTATTTTTAAAATATATATATATATAATTATTTAAAATTATTTTACATTTGGAACAATAACGATTCGAACACATGATTGTTCGTGTTTGGTTAGTTTATAAACCAAAAGTAAAAAATTATTATTGTTCGTCTCATTTGCTTATCGAATGAACCGAACACAAACTCTTCGGCGAGTTGAACACGCACTGTTCGCTAACAACGAGTTTTTTTTAAGAATAGCTGAGTTTTATTTTTCGGGTGGTTGGGAATTGTGCTGAAAGCACACATGTTTTCTATATCTACATATCTAAACTTTTATATTTATGTTCATGACATTGATGTTTTAAACTTATGAATAAAAATATGTATATTTTACTCTTAAAAGCTGATAATAGTATTATTATTTATGTGATATGTGTGTAAACGTGAAAGTTTAGGTGAGATGCAAATAGGTAAGAAATATGTGCTAGGTCTAAAAGTGTCCCAAAGGGTTGTGTACTTGGCTCGAAGATTGTTAATGTCAGAAAATTGATTTGAATTTTAGCTCAAATTAAGATCAGATTGAAGTGAACGAGCTAAGCTATGAGCCAAAATGTCAGATTGATTTATTTAGCCAATTTCAAGCCATACACAAATGGATTTGAATTGGCTTGAGATCAGCTTGAATTATTTTTATTTATAAAAATTATATATGATACTAAATAAAATCAAATATAACGAGCTATGAATCAGTTTCAAGCTGGAATAAATGCATATTAACTAAATTTCAGCCATCTTCTTTTGATTTTGAGCTGGATCAAACCAATATCGAGCTGGAATGGATTTGAATAACTCAAATTTGAATTGCTTCGATTTCGAGTAGGATCAAGCTCCATTCAATTTTGAGGAGGTAGCGTAATAGATTGTCGTCTTAGCGTTGCTATAGAATTAAACACAAACTTAAACAAAGAAAATAATCAGTAGAGACATCAAAAGTTGTTATGTAGAAAATTTGAAAAAGAAAAGAACCATGTGTCATGGCACGGTTGAAAAGAACTACTATGACTTGGTGATTACAGTTACAATTTCTTGTCCTGTAAGTGGGAAATGGTTTCGCGAACTCTTAAGTCACAACACAGGTAAATGGATGAACCCGTCACAAGGAAAGGGTGACGACCAATGGTGATCGGCGGTGGCCGACAAGATGTGGTAGACAGTGGTTGGCAACTGTCAATTACAGCAAGAGTGATGTTGGACTTCAGCTCTTTATCCAAGCTTCAAGCTCTTTTTCAAACTTTTTCCCTTCTCAAGTGAGGGTTAGGGATCTATTTACAGATTTTCGTCAGAACATTATGAACCAGTATGATCGGATGACCCGAAGAGATTTCCAATATCATACTAAGTTTCATGGACATTTAAGTGCCTCAACAACCTCGTAATTTAGCGTTCTTAGGCTCGTTAGCTTTGACTTGTTGAGACGCCCAAATTGACTATAAGCTTAGCAGATTTACATTTGTTTGACCTTCCAAATATGTCTAGAAAGCTTTCAAGAGTGGTTTAATGGCTTGATCTGAGCTTGATTTGATTCAGATTGGACTAATTATGGTATCATTAGGTTTGTCTCATCGAGCGAGCCAGTTTAACTATAAGTTTGTTGAAATCAGAGCTTTAAAAGACTTTTAATCAAAGTTTGATTAACAAAAAGTTGCCTCAAGATCTGTGTCAAGAATCGAGATTAGTGTCGAATGATGAGAATTTATTGATGGTATATCAATGATGAGTCGTGGGCCTATTTCAATCCAAATTCAATTCATTTGAGCCGATTTTGAAGCTTCAGTTAACAATACAATTCAGCTATTAATAATATAGCTATGCTGATTTATGTATGAGTGAGGAGATAGCTGTTAGGCAAAAAGATGAAGCGAAGACGGCAGATTGTGCCATAAACAGTTGTGCTATATAATGCATGTACATTTTTCCAAAAAAAAAAAAGAAAACATAATTTTATATTTAATATTTCGTTATTATTTAATCATTCTATTTTTTATTTTTTTCTCGATACTTCTCTCCTGTCGGCTAACTAATGTTTCTGTGTGTAAAGATATGTGTCTATAGATGACGTCAGCGGAGCGGAGTTGTTCTATTACTTCGTGGAGTCGGATAGGAAACCCGAGGAGGATCCTCTCATCCTTTGGCTATCTGGCGGGCCGGGCTGTTCGGGCTTTGAGGGCCTGGCTTTGGATATGGGTAATAAATCGTTTCAGTTGGGCCGTTCAGATTTCTCACCATCAAGTTATTAAATTGAACTTTTAACTTTAAAATTAGTCATGCGGATTCAGAAACTCCTTAACATTATGAAACTATTTTTGCTTGACATTCAAGTGATAATTAAAAATAGTTAAAAAATGAGCAAATATGTATATAATTCTTGATGTATTTTATAAATGTTCTCTCTGATTAAAATTCATTGTTCTCAATTAATATTTGCATTCTACATATAATTTTTGTGCACAGGACCTCTTAATTTTAAAGTTGATAATTTTGATGGCAACATTCCAACCATAGTTGTTAATCCTTATTCATGGACAAAGGTGAGAAATTAGTACAATGTACAACTAAACAACCCCAAATATATAAGCATTAACATTCTGCTATAAATTAAATACCACTCATAAGATATTTTGAATTTCAGATTGCTAATATGATCTTCTTGGATTGGCCTGTTGGTACTGGATTCTCCTACTCCATGACTGATGAAGACTATATCACTGAGGATATTCAGGCCAAAGGAAATATCCTTAAATTTCTCAGAAAGGCAGGCCATAGTTGGAAATCTTTATTTAATTTTTATTTTATGCTTTAAGTTTTTACATGATGGAGAGACATTGTGAAAATGAGAAAAATCATTATATATTCAACGATGTAGTGGTTCTTGGGTCATCCAAATTTCATGCTGAATCCTTTCTACGTGGGTGGTGACTCCTATGGTGGGAAGATGGCTACACTTGTTTCTCATGACATTGTTGAAGGTAATTAGTTAGCCAATTTTCTTATAAACGTTAATTAATCTTGTTGTTTAGCTCACGAACAAATTTCTTATATACTGTGGGAAGATGGTATGGATGCAACATCGTTTACGTATGTACATCGTTTACGTATGGATTTCTTATAAACGTTTATTATTTATTGTCATTTACGTATGTACATGTT
>NW_018164812.1:0-1617 GCF_001263595.1 Phalaenopsis equestris
TAAATAGAAAGTCCATTATTACTTGATATCGATACATATACTTGCGTAGGTTCTTATTATTAATTACCTATAATTATATATCTTTTACACAACTTACTTTTCACACAAGATCAAGTTTTTGGTGCTGTAGTGGTGTCAACTTCATAAATCCTTACATTAAAAAAATTGGAATTAAGTTTTTGGCGTCGTTGCCGGGGAAGGTAACAGTTAAATTTAATTAAATTAAATAGTTTTGATAAATTAGGAAATTTAGATAATATATATATACAAATATATAAAAACAAAAAAAATCAAAGATCAAAAATTAAAAATAAAAAAGAAATTTTTTAATTAAGATTATATTTTTAAAGAATTTTACTTAGCTTACTTTATTTGTTTATGCGAAATATTGGATCTGAAGGTTTAGCACCTTACGATTCAGAATTAAAACGTACTATTAGAAAAATTTGAAAACAACAAAGAGAAATTAAGAATTTGAAAGAAATGACAAATAATATAGAAAATCCAATAAATGAGAATTGACAAAGACCTTTAAGAGATTATGTGAATCCGACAGCAGATAAACTTCATTTAACCATTCAAAAACCTAATGTTGCTGCTAATTCATTTGAGCTTAAACTTACTATTATCCAAATGATACAAAATAATCAGTTTGGAGGAACACCTACTGAAGAACTGAATGGAGGAACACCTACTGAAGATCCTAACTACATATTGTTAGTTTTCTTGAAATTTCTATATTTATATATGACGGAGTGTCTAATGATTTTGTTAGGCTTAAACTTTTTCTTTTTTCATTAAGGGATAAAGCCAAGGCTTGGTTAAACTCATTAGCACTTGGATCTATTAGAACTTGGGGAGAACTATCACAAAAATTCTTGGCTAAATATTTTATACCCTCAAAAACCGCTAAGCTTAGAAATGATATTACATCTTTTTGTAAGTTTGAAGGAGAATCAATATATGAAGCATGAGAAAGATTTAAGGATCTTCTTAGAAAATGCCCACACCATGTTTTACCAAATTGGTTAAAAATTCAATCTTTTTACAATGAATTAGTGAGATCACTTAGATCTTATCATTAAGATCTATTATAGATGCTGCTGCAGGTGGATCATTAATGTCAAAACCTTTTGATGAAGCATTTTCTTTAATTAAAGAAATGACTACTAACAATTTTCAATGGCCCTCTAAATAGGTAAATCCTAAGAGAGTAGCTAGTATTCATGAATTTGATGCAATGTCTATTTGGCATCTCAAATTGCTGCTATTTCTAAAAAGATTGATCAAATAGGAGTGAACTATTCTCAAATACCTCCAGTATTAAAGGAAAATTCACTTGGATACTCAACCATTTTATGAAACCTTAAGTGCCATAAATAATCAAAATAAAAATCCCTATTCTAATTATTTTAATCCTGGATGGAAAAATCACCCTAAGTTTAGTTAGAATAATTATAATAATTCGGTGAATCCATCTATAAATCTGAATAATCAAGGAAATTCTAATTTTTTACCTTATTATCCTCTAGGATTTAACTCTAATCCTAACCCACAAGTTAAGGAAAAAAAGTTGACGATGGAAAAAGTGATGTTGAAAGTGATGTTGAATATGGG
>NW_018164812.1:1628-21752 GCF_001263595.1 Phalaenopsis equestris
GAAATCAAATACAGAATCAAGGGGCTGCTATTAGAAATATTGAAAATCAATTAGGACATATTGCTACTGTACTTCGTAACAGACCGTCTGGTATTCTTTCAAGTACTATGGAAGTTAATCCAAAGGATCAAAATAAAGAGCAAATTAAAGCTATTCAATTATGAAGTGGAAAAGAAATAAAAACAAGGATCCAAATAGAAACTGAAGTTAATGAAGAGAAGGAAGAAATGGAAAATGATCAACAGGAAAATGAACAAACACAGGTTCCTTTTGAAAAACCATCACCTCCGCTTCCTCAAAAACTAAAGCAGAAAAATAAAGATAAACAATTTACAAAATTTTTAGAAATTCTTAAGAAGTTAACGGTAAACATTCCCTTCGTAAAAGCCTTAGAGCAGATACCCAATTATGTGAAATTTATGAATTCTGAACAAGAAAAGGAAGTTTATGGATAACAAAATTGTTGCACTTAGTGAAGAGTGTGGTGCAATTATTCAGAAAAAGCTTCCTGAAAAACTAAAAGATCTTCTAAAAGTTTGTGGTAGTTTTACTAAACCTTATGCAATTGGTGAAAAGTTTTATGGAAAGGCTTTATGTGATTTAGGAGCGAGTATCAATCTTATGCCTTTATCAATTTTTAAACGTTTATATTTGGGAAAAATTTCCCCTACTACTGTAACTTTTCAGTTAGTTGACCGATCAATAACTTATCAAAAAGGAGTTATAGAGGATGTACTAGTAAAAGTGGATAAATTTATTTTTCCTATAGACTTTATAGTATTAAATATGGAGGAAGATAAAGAAATTCCTATTATTTTAGGGGGACCATTTCTTGCAACAGGAAGAGGTGTAATAGATGTACAAAAAGGAGAATTAATAATGAGAGTTAATGAACAAAAAGTGAAATTTAATATAACCAAAGCTATGAAATATCCTGCAATAGAAAAAAGATAATTAATGTTTCAGGATGGAAGTAGCTGATTATCTAAGTAATGAACAATTTAAAAAAGAATTCGAAGATAAATTTAAGCGAGGTGAAATTTTTTAGAATGAAGATGAAATTAAAGAATAACATTTGGATTATGTTCAGGGCAAATTTGAAACGTTAAACTTGATGGAAAATAATAGTAAAAATCTTACTCCTTCAAGTATTAAACCACCTGAACTAGAATTAAAGATATTACCTACCCATTTAAAGTATGTATCTTTAGGAAATTCATCTACATTGTCGATTATTATATCTTCTGAGTTAATTGAGATTCATGAACATAAGTTGATAGAAATGTTAAAAAAGAATAAAAAGGCTTTTGGATGGACTTTAGCAAGTTTAGAAAAAAAAAAGGTTATAAAAAAAAAAAATTTTATTAGATTAACAATATGAACCTGAAGCGGATCCTCATAGAAAATTAAACCTAATAATGGAAGAAGTTGTTAAAAAAGAGATTTTAAAGTGGTTAGAAGCTGGAATTATATATTCTATTTTAGATAGTGCTTGTGTAAGCCCAATTCACTATGTACCAAAAAAAGGAAGAGTGACTGTTGAGGAAAATCAGAAAAATGAATTAATACCAATAAGACAAGTAATTGGTTGGCGAATTTACATTGATTATAGAAAATTAAATATGACCACCATAAAAGATCAATTACCTTTACCTTTTCTCGACCAAATGTTGCATAGATTGGCTGTGAATAAGTATTATTGCTTTTTAGATGGATATACCGGTTATCACCAAGTTCTAATTGCTCCAGAGGATCAAGATAAAATAATGTTTAGAAGCTCATATGGAACATTTGCTTTTGGTAGAATGCATTTTGGACTATGCAATGCACCTGCAACATTTCAAAGATGTATGGTGTTAATTTTTAGAAATTTTATAGAAGATGGAATGGAAGTGTTTATGGACGATTTTTCCATATTTGAAACTTTATTTGAATTATGCCTTAATAATTTAGAAAAAGTTCTGGAAGTATGTGAAAAAGTCAATTTAGTATCAAATTGGAAAAAATGTCAATTTATGATTGCAAGAGGTATTTTACTTGGGCATAAAATTTTTGAAAAAGGCATGGAGGTAGATCCTGCAAAAATCCAAGTTATAGAAAAATTATCATTATATTACCACCGCCTACTAATGTTAAAGGGGTGAGAAGGCCTACTAATGTTCAAGGGGTGAGAAGTTTTCTAGGACATGCTAGTTTTTATAGGCGCTACATAAAAAATTTTTCAAAAATAACTAAGCCTCTATGCCAACTTTTAGAAAAAGATACTAAATTTGATTTTAATGAAGAATGCATAAAAGAATTTGAATTATTAAAGAAAAGTTAGTCATTGCACCTATAATAGTACCACCTGACTGGGAAAAATCATTTGAAATAATGTGCGATGCTAGTGATTATGCTATTGGGGCTTTATTAGGACAAAGGCACAACAAAGCTTTTAAAGTTATATATTATGCTAGTAAGACTCTTAATGATGCTCAAATTAATTATACTACTATTAAAAGAGAGCTATTGGCTATTGTTTATGCCTTTGATAAATTTAGACCTTTTTTAATTGGAACTAAATGTATAGTGCATACAGATCATTCTGTTATAAGATACTTAATGCAAAATAAGGATGCTAAACAAAGATTAATTAGATGGATACTACAAGAGTTTGATTTTACCGTGAATGATAGGAAGAGAGATGATAATCAAATAGCCGATCATTTGTCTAGAATTGAAATAAAAATATTAACTAATTTTGCAAATGAAATTTTAGAGAAATTCCATGATGAACAATTATATAGTATTAATGAAATGGATGTACCGTGGTATGCTGACATAATGAATTGTATTGTAAGTGATATTCTACCACCTCTTATAAAAAATCTAGAATTAAATAATTTTATATATGATTCAAAAGACTAGTCTTGGGATGACCCATATTTATATAAACAATGTAAAGATCTAATTATTAGAAGATGTGTGCCTTATGAAGAAACTCAACAAATAATTGAAAGATGCCATGATTTTGAATTTGGAGGACAATTCAAAACAAATAGAACTGCATATAAACTTTTACAAGTTGGATTTTATTGGCCTACTATTTTTAATGATGTTAATGAATATATTAAAACGTGCGATAGATGAAAACGTAGGAAATATTTCTAAAAGAAATGAAATGCCTCTAAATTACATATTGGAAGTTAAAATTTTTGATGTGTGGGGATTAGATTTTATGGGACCATTTATGCCTTCATTTAGAAACATATATATATTAATTGTTGTTGCTTATATGTCCAAATGAATTGAAGCTATTGCTGTACCTAGATGTGATGCTCGGAGTGTTTCAAAATTTTTAATTAAAAATATTTTTAAAAGATATGGAATGCAAAGAGTAATTATTACTGATGGAGGATCTCATTTCAGGAATAAGAGAATTGAAGATTAATTAAGAAATATGATATTATGCATAAATTCTCTACTGCTTGTCATCCACAGAGTAGTGGTCTAACAGAGATATCAAATCGTGAAATTAAACACATTTTAGAAAGAATAACACGCGATTGAGATATTATTGAATGATATTCACGGACCAGTTGCATTTCTTCTAAAGGGGATACAATTAAAACTTTTAAAAAATTGCTTAGCAAAGCTGGGAGTCTGCAGGAAGAGGCGAAGCAACTTGGTTTCATTGAGAAGTTTGAAAAATAGAGACCCAAAAAAATCTTTGAGAAAAAGTCTGGAACTGTTGCAATCATTGACAAGGGTAAACAATTGCTGGAAATAAAGGTTGAACGACTGCAACAAAGCCATAAACCACCTCAGCAATACCACCCACTATCATCCCAGCAAAGGTCTTACCAGACAAATAACAGACCAGTCCCGACCATAGCAGAACATTTAAATAAAGTATATTCTTTTAAAGATGAGGCAGTCAAAAAAAATGTTTTGTAATTTGATTAAGAAGCTAGAATTCAAATTGCCTGAACCTAAAAAGCCCAATGAAGTTAATAAGAAGGATAACCCACTATATTGTCCATATCATAGAATGATTGGACATACTCTGGAAAATTGCTTTTCTTTTTAAGAATTGGCTGGAATACAATCTCAAGCGAGGGAACATAACAATCCCAAAAGAGTATATGAGAGAACATAGAGAAGGTTCAATCAATACAATTTCGGTTGAGCCTATTATTCCGATCGATCCTTACGCAGTTGACGATGGATGAAATGTAGTTTGGACAAGATCTTTGAAGAAGATACTGAATTAAATTCAGAATGCTTCAGTACAAGCTGTAATTCAAAATCTAGAACCCACTAAACCAACATTATCAATTATAATAAAAGAAGATTAGAAGAAAAAAATTGAAAAATTCATCAAAAAGCCGTGTGAAATGAGATTTGATTGCCCAAGATTAGTTTCTATGGATTTGGGAGAGAAATCTATCAAACCACTGACTTTGTGTGATTTCTTCTTTGCTCCTCCAGGGGCACGTAATACTATGGAATTCAATTTTGGCTACGTTTTAGCTATTTCTGTTGATGATGTGATTGGTGATAACCAATCTAATCCCGATCATAATCTCAATCCTCATAATGATTCTCAAATCGTACAAAATTTTGATACATGTAATGGTGATCTGGGAAAGGATATTGATGGTAACAATTATGATTCAGAAATTGATGCACACATCTTTGAATTTCATGGATCACCGATCACAATAGAATTGGAATCTAGAATCTTCAGATTCAAAAGAAACCGTGGAAGAAGCAGCTACTTCAGCTCACGTGGAGGCAGTACCGGAGTTAACTCATTATTTTAAAGAGATAAAAGAAATAAAGTTGAGAAGTGGAAAAGTATTGCCTTCGAGAATGGGTCCAATGGATACGACAAAACAAGAAGTTGTTCAGGACAATCTAGTTCCACCAATCAATGAAGTACTGACTCAGAAAGAGAATGAGGAACCAAGCATTAAGGTGGACTATAATGTACTAGCCCATTTAAGGAAGTTACACACCAAGTTGAGCATATTCGATGCCCTGATCCTGTCCAAGGAAATGAGGGAAGCTTTGGTAAAAGCTCTACTTGATCCAGACATCTACTTAGCTCAGCTCGTTGGTAGCTCACTAGATGAGGTTTGTTCAATGAAAGAACAGACAAAGATAACTTTCACCGATGATGATTTATTGCTTGACACTATTGATCATAACTGTTCACTGTACATTTCTGTCAATATTGGCAATTTCATGCTTTTTAGAATATTAGTAGATCTAGGAGCGTCCATTAATATAATGAGTTTACAAACATTGGCTTATCTGGACATAGATGCAAGACAATTGATTGTTGATAAGATGATGCTGAGAGGCTTCAACCAGAAAGGGGAAAGAGCTCTTGGATCAATGACGTTGCTGATGAAAATTGAAAAATTAGTAACAACTGCAAAATTCCATATCATCGACTTTGAAACTTCATTTAATGCTCTCTTGGGCCGACCCTGAATACATGAAAATAGATTAGTTCCTTCATCTCTACATCAATGCGTAAAGTACCATCATGAAGGACAAGAATATTGCATAAAAGGATATCTACAACCATTTTCAATTCATGAAGTAGGTATTCACAAAGATGATGCTTACTATACTCCCTCGAAAAAGACTGTTCTGTCTCAAGATATTGCTGCAAGTAAAGTAAAAGATCCAGAAGCTACATAAGGACAAAACCACTCAGTATCGATTCAACAATCTTTTATCACTCCTTCACAACAAGAGGGTGAGAGTTTCTCTAGAACTCTTATCCGAGGTCGAGGCCGGGGACGAGGTCGTGGAAGGAGAGATATGATTGTTGAATAAAAAAATTTAATTATCAACATTGGTTTGGAAGACAGTTCTGAAGATGAGAAAGTCAAGAAAGATGTAATGACAATCAACCAGTAGAAACCTCAGTTCCAAATCGATCTAGAAGATGAAGAAAAATGTGAGTATAGCTCAATGTATGATCAGATTAATCGATGTGTACAAATTGTGGCCCTCACCCTGATTTCTACTCATAAAATTGAGGGTCAGATGGTCAAAGAAGTACATAGTACAGATATGAAAATAATTAAGTTTCATCATGGCTCCTCACCTTCTAGTTCTTAAATCCATGTAAAACTAGAAGATGATCTTTCTTCCAAATTAATGGAATTACCTGTTGATTGGTACTCGCATTGTGTTCAAAATCTTGGTCAGAGTGGTATGGTGCCTAAGGAATGGTCAAAAGATCAATCACAATACTTTGAAAGACTTTGGAATAATTATAATTAAACATTCAAGTCTAAACAAGGTCTTAGATTCAACACAGTAGAACTTGTTAATGATACAAAATTTTGCCTAGTTGTTACTAGTGAACATGAAGAAGATTGTTTACAAGTTTTGAACAAATATGAAGATTCTAAAATTGAGGATGCTCCATCAGATATCAAAGAGGAGATCAAATCAATAGTGGATGAGTTACAAGAAATTAACCTGGGTACCAAAAAAGAACCGAGACGAATTTTCATTAGCTCTCTGCTTGATAAAGAAGACTCTATGAATATGATTAAGCTGTTGGCAGAATTTAAAGACTATTTCACCTGAAGTTAGGAGGAAATGCCTTGATTGGCACCAAAAGTTGTAGTACATAAGTTGGGCCTAGATCCTACTGCAATTCTAGTTAAGCAAGCTCCAAGAAGAATGCATCTTGATATTCAACAACAAGTTATAAGTGAAGTCAAGAAATTGATAGATGCTAAATTCATACAAAAAGAACAATACCCCACATGGTTGGCTAGTATAGTACTAGTTAAGAAGAAAAATGAGGAAATCCGGATCTGCGTGGACTTTAGAAATTTGAATAAAGCATGCTCAAAAGATGAGTTTCCCTTTCCAATTCCAGAATTGATGGTGGATATTGTGTCATCCCATGAAATTTTCTCCTTTATGGATGGCTCGTCCGGGTACAATCAAATAAAAATGACTCCAAAAGATAAAAAATTTACAGCTTTCGAACGCCAATTGGAGTTTATTGATATACAGTAATGCCTTTTGAATTGAAGAATGCTAGTGCAACATATCAAAGAGCAATGATAAGATTTTTTTATGACCTCATGCACAATCAAGTGGAATGTTATGTGTACGATTTGGTCATCAAAAGCAAACTGAGAGAAGATCATTTGTATGATTTGAGAATTGTTTTCGAGCGATTACAACAATTTAACCTTAAAATAAACCCATTAAAGTCGCATTTGATGTGACTTTCTAGAATATTTTAGGATTTGTTGTTTGCCACCGCGGGATTGAAATTGATCCGAGAAAAATTAAAGCGACCTTGGAAATGCCAACCCCTGAAAATTTAAAGCAATTACGATCCTTTTAAGGGAGGCTGGCATATCTAAGACGTTTTATCTCTAACTTGTTAAGTAGGTGTCAACCTTTTACTGCGTTGACTAAGAAAAATGCAAAGTTTACATGTGATGATAGATGTCAATGTGTTTTTATGAGTATTAAATAATACCTAATGACACCTCCTATTTTGGCAGTAACCATTTTGGGTAGACCTTTAATACTTTATACCGTGGCTTTGGACGACTCTCTCGGAGCCCTGCTAGCCCAAGTCAATGATGAGGGTAAAGAAAACACTCTTTATTATTTAAGTCATTGTTTATACCAGCGGAATTAAAGTATCCTCCAATTGAGAAATATTGTTTAACTTTATTCTTCGTAGTTCAGAAATTTTGACACTACATGCTTTCTCACAAAGTCAAACTTATTTCAAAGTTTAATCCATTGCAATTTTTAATGTCCCGACCGATGCTTTTCGATAGGTTAGCAAGGTGGTTCATCTTATTATTGCAATTTTATATAACTTTCGTTCCACTCCAAGCTGTGAAAGGGCAGATTTTAGCAGATTTCATCACAGTGCACTCGTGACCAGCTGCCTCTCCTCTCAATGATGATTTACCGGATGAACAAATAATGAATTTGAAAAATTTCAAGACTCGACGTTGGGAATTATTTTTTGATGGGGCTTCTTCAGCACAAAGGGATAAAGAACTGCGAACAATAATACCTGGTAAAGCAGAAATTGGACTAATCTTCATTACAACGGAACAAGGAATGTTAAGGCATTCTTATGATTTAACAAAATTGTGTATGAATAACGAGGGAGAGTATGAAGCGTTGATAATAGGGTTATAATTAGCACTATCAATGGGTATGACTGACATTAATATCTACGGAGATTCACAATTGATTATTCAACATGTTGTTGGACAATATAGAATTTTTAAACCTAAATTGGAACAATATCACCGTCATACAATGAGGTTATTAGAATAAATTATAAATGTAACAATGTACCGAATCCCAAGTGGAGATAATACTTTGGTGGATGCTTTAGCTAGACTCACCAAGGAATTTACATGTCCACAGAAAAATTTCATTAAGATAATTGTTCAAGGACTTCAAGTTCTGTCTCAAATTGATATAAATACTTTGGATAAACTGTGTAAAGAAGAAAAAAAAAGATAGTTACCAAAATTTTAGAAGATTGGTATCAACCTTTTATAGAATATTTACAGATAGGAAGGTTGCTAGATGATAAGTTAGCGGTGCATCAGATAGAAATAAGAGCCTTATCGTATGCTTTAATAGATAATGTCCTTTACCGAAGATCTTTTGACCAAATGTGGTTGAGATGCCCGAACGATTCAGAAGCTCAAGAAATTGTTAAAGAGGTACATTCAGGACTTTGTGGCGCTCATCAATTAGGTCTGAAAATGAAATTGAAAATTAAAAGGCTAGGGTATTACTGGCCTGCAATGATGACCGACTGTATGAAAATCGCCAAAACTTGTCTCCAATGTCAGGTGCATGGAGTGGTCTTACATCACCCTCAAAATGTGCTTCACCCAACGATCACGTCATGGTCGTTTGAATGTTTATGGAGTGGTCTTACATCACCCTCAAAATGTGTTTCACCCAACGATCACGTCATGGTCGTTTGAATGTTAGGGCACAAATGTGGTAGGTTCTATAGACCCTCCATCATCAAAGGGACATCGATTCATTCTAGCCGCTACTGATTATTTTTTAAAATGGGTAGAGGCAATACCGTTGAGAGAAGTAAAAACACACAATGTATTACAGTTTTCAAGAATCAAGTCGTTTACCATTTTGGGGTACCACACAGGATTATCTCAGACAATGGGTATGTGTTCAAAAGCACAAAAATCAATTACTTCATCTGAAGACACATAATAGATTGGCGTTATTCTACAATTTATTACCTGAAGGCTAATGGATTGGCTGAGGCTTTTAATAAGACTCTCATCCAAATTCTAAGGAAAACCTTGGACAAAAACAAAAGGAATTGACACGAGCAGTTATTAGAAGCCTTATGGGCCTATAGAACTACTTTCAGAACTCCAACTCAGTCTACAACTTATGCTCTTATGTATGGGTCTGAGGCTATGCTACCTTTAGAAGTTCAACTTCCATCTCTCATAGTTGTCGTCTCTAATAAAATTACCACTAAAGAGAATGCCAGATTATGACTAGAAGAATTAGAAAGCTTGGAAGGAAAACGACTGATAACACAACAAAATTTGAAATTATATCAAGCTAGGATGATTCAAGCACATGACAAACTGGTCCGCCCCAAAACTTTCAAATTTTGTGACTTGGTTCTTGTCCTTAGAAGAATTATTCTTGCACATCACAAAATAGGTGGTAAATTTGAACCCACCTGGGAAGGACCTTTTGTGGTCAAAAAAGTTTTCTTTGGAGGTGCTTACCAATTAATAGATTGTCAAAGAGAACGACCTATGCTTCCTATCAATGGACGATATCTAAAAAAGTACTACGTGTCATAATGTTTCGAAAGAGCAAACTTTAGAAATAAAAAAAGTACTACATGTCATAATGTTTCGAAAGAGCAAACTTTAGAAATAGAGTCTTGTTCTTAGAAACACCAATGTTCTAGTTGTAACTGCGTCCAAACTTAAATCTTTCTTCTTTCTTCATCCACAATAGTTTGAATCTTTAAAATAAACCTTATATATATATATATATATATATATATATATACTTAATGAATTCATATTGTTCTTGCTTAAGCCCGGTCTGACATACTGATTGTTTTTCTGTTTTGGTGCAAGAAACTGTCAGGAGGAAGAATGATCTTTACCTTCAAGAATGACATGGGTTTTGCCCTTAACAAAGAGAAGTTTGAAAAAGGGGCAACGATCGAATTTGATCTCAACTTGACCAAATAGAGCTGGATTATGAAAGTTTGGCCTTAACCGTAGTCAACAAAGAAGAATTTTGCGAGCAAAAGCCTATGCTGAAATTCAAGAGTAAGAATCAATTCACCGCTGAGAAGAAAAGAAAGTTAGAAAAAAATTGATGAAGCGAAATCAAGTAACGTTGGAATTAATCAGATGAGGTCAATGGTAATGACTTCAAAGGACAAGCTTGTTGGTGCTACTTCTACCGACAATCAACCAAAAAGTAAAGCAACACTCACTCACAGAAAAAAAGAAACCAAAATTGCTGCATCCATAAGATGTTGGAGTAGTTAAAAGAACAAGGGGAAGATAAAGATGTTATTGCACAAATGGCAATCACATTAAAAGAGAAAGCTTCTGATCGACCAGTTAAAGTGCTACCGCAACCCGTGAAGGCTGTAGAAAAGATAATTTCTAAGAAAGAAAGGATTGAAGAAAGATCTATGGAGGTTGAGCCTTACATTCCTCAATTTTTCAAATTAATCCGGAACATGAGCTGGAAAAACATCATAAAGTAAGAAAATAGAATTTTGAGCATTTTCAGATGCTTCAAGGAAAGTATGTTAATATGCTTAAAAGATTAGAATTGCACACTAATGTATTCACTGGCAGTGAACAAGATGATATCGTGGAGCTTGTCTTTTTGGAAAGAGATATGGGGCATGCTGGTCGATTAAGAAGAAGAACATATTCCGAGCCCAAGAAGTGGAAACGCTAGTATGGTTGCTGCTACAATTTTGCTCAGGACAAGGAAGGAAATCCACCTGAAATAATTCTATAATGCGGAGTTGACCCTTTACTATCATTCATAAAGAGGATAATCAAACAATTAGTGACCTGACGTATCTTGCCAGCAGATTATATTCCTAATAGCAACATAATTAACATCTACGAGGCTGACGACTGTATTCCTTCGCATGTTGATCATCATGATTTTGTGAGACCATTTTGTACAATCTCATTCATCAACAAGTGTAACATTATGTTTGGGACAGAAATTTAGTTTGATAGCGAAGGAGAATTTCAAGGTTTTGTATAGATCCCTTTGTCTGTGGGCTCGATTTTGGTTCTGAAAGGGAACAACACTGCGGGCTGATGTAACTAAACACTGCATCCCTGGAGTACTATATCCAAGAGTTTTTATAACCCTCAGGAGGATGAATGAAGACAAGGTGTCATTCCGTTTTAGGCCTGATCCAGAGATAGATAATTTGCAACATTTTGAGCTATAATTTGTTTAAAGACAGCACACCTCAATATATATTTAAGAGAAGTTGCTTCTATTTTTCCGATAATATTTTAGGAGGTGAGGCTAGTCTTTATACAACTTACCATTTTGACATGAATACCAACAGTGGATCATCAGTTAGATAATATGCAAATTAAATTCAATCAAATGTATTTAGTGTTAAAGTCTGGAAGAGAATTCAGATATACAGATCATTTTCATATGATTCTGAAAGATGTTTTGATTATGTCTTCTTAAATGAAATCAAGCAGTATTGTATCAAGTACCAGATTACATTACAGTTTAAGAAAATATGTTGGAATTTCTTTTCGCAGTTCTGAATGCAAATTTGTGTGATTGATTGTGAAAACATATGAATTTGATTTGTCTCAATTTTAAGAAAGGCTAACAAGCAAGAATGATATGTAAAATAAAATATGTAATGAATAACACTCAAAAAATAAATAAAAAAGTTAACAACAAACAACAAATACTCTTCAAAATCATGAAAATTCAAAAGAAATTAAAAAAAGAATTAAATTTTTTTTCCTCACCACAAATTGATTATTTCTACACTTCTGTGAATTTTGTCTTTTCTTTCACAATTTTGCAAAACTTTACAAATTTCACATTTCCATAAACTTTCAGATTCCACAAGTTTCATACTTCATTTATACACGATTCTTATATGATTACACATAATTCTTCACATAAAAAAAAAAATTAACAGCAAACAACAAATACTCTTCAAAATCATGAAAATTCAAAAGAAATAAAAAAATGAAATAATTTTTTTTGTTTTTCTCACCACAAATTGATTGTTTGTGCACTTCTGTGAATTTTATCTTTTCTTTCACAATTTTGCAAAACTTTACATATTTCACATTTCCATAAAATTTTAGATTCCACAAGTTTTATACTTCATTTATACACGATTCTTATATGATTACACATAATTCTTCACATATTTATAAATTCATACAAATATTACATCCTCACACAATCTTATACGATATTTCACATATCTGAAACAACTTCCTATATTCACGATATTTTAAGATCGATGCAGGGATTCTGATTCCTTTCACATATTTCCACATCCTATTCATATATTTCTCCATATTCACAATATTTTATGATCGGTGCAGGGATTCCCATATTTCCACATTATATTCATATATTTCTCCAGATTCTCAATATTTTAGGATTGGTGCAAGGATTCTGATTCCTTTCACATATTTCTACATTCTATTTATATATTTATTCATATTCATGATATTTTAGGATCGGTGCAGAGATTCTGATTCCTTTCACATATTTCCACATCCTATTCATATATTTCTCCATATTCACGATATTTTAGGATCGGTGCAGGGATTCTGATTCCTTTCACATATTTCCACATCCTATTCATATATTCCTCTATACTCGCGATATTTTAGGATCGGTGTAGGGATTTTGATTCCTTTCACACATTTCCACATTCTTTTCATATATTTCTCTATACTCACGATATTTTAGGATCGGTGCAGGGATTCTGATTCCTTTCACATATTTCCACATCCTATTCATATATTCCTCTATACTCGCGATATTTTAGGATCGGTGTAGGGATTTTGATTCCTTTCACACATTTCCACATTCTTTTCATATATTTCTCTATACTCACGATATTTTAGGATCGGTGCAGGGATTCTGATTCCTTTCACATATTTCCACATCCTATTCATATATTCCTCTATACTCGCGATATTTTAGGATCGGTGTAGGGATTTTGATTCCTTTCACACATTTCCACATTCTTTTCATATATTTCTCTATACTCACGATATTTTAGGATCGGTGCAGGGATTCTGATTCCTTTCACATATTTCCACATCCTATTCATATATTCCTCTATACTCGCGATATTTTAGGATCGGTGTAGGGATTTTGATTCCTTTCACACATTTCCACATTCTTTTCATATATTTCTCTATACTCACGATATTTTAGGATCGGTGCAGGGATTCTGATTCCTTTCACATATTTCCACATCCTATTCATATATTCCTCTATACTCGCGATATTTTAGGATCGGTGTAGGGATTTTGATTCCTTTCACACATTTCCACATTCTTTTCATATATTTCTCTATACTCACGATATTTTAGGATCGGTGCAGGGATTCTGATTCCTTTCACATATTTCCACATCCTATTCATATATTCCTCTATACTCGCGATATTTTAGGATCGGTGTAGGGATTTTGATTCCTTTCACACATTTCCACATTCTTTTCATATATTTCTCTATACTCACGATATTTTAGGATCGGTGCAGGGATTCTGATTCCTTTCACATATTTCCACATCCTATTCATATATTCCTCTATACTCGCGATATTTTAGGATCGGTGTAGGGATTTTGATTCCTTTCACACATTTCCACATTCTTTTCATATATTTCTCTATACTCACGATATTTTAGGATCGGTGCAAAATTAAATAAAAAAAAAAACTTACGCTTCTTTCCTCACTCACGCCTTCTTCCTTCATGCCCTAACCGAACCCTCGCCTCCCTCATTCGGCAATTAAATAAAAAAAACTTACGCTTATTTCCTCACTCACGCCTTCTTCCTTCATGCCCTAACCGAACCCTCGCCTCCCTCATTCGGTGATTCTCTCATTGTCGAAGCATCCTGTCGGTTTTCCGGTCACCTTCCTCCTTTCCGATCCCTCGTCGTCGGTTGCTCCACCGGGAGAAATTTTCCCTCTTAAAAGAGTCTAGTAACCTTCCTACTCTTAATCTTGATAGGTTTCTTACAACAGAAGGTGAAGAGAGGAATTTCACCAGAACTTCCGTAGACTTAAATAACATACCTATAGAGCATCGAGGTCGTTCGTCTGGAACAACGTAAATCCTTATTCACTATCTCTTAGGACTTTCTGTAATTTTATATCGTACAATATGAGTCCTAAACTTTTCCGTAGACTTAAATAACATACCTATAGAGCATCAAGGTCGTTCGTCTGGCACAACGTAAATCCTTATTCACTATCTCTTAGGACTCTCTATAATTTTATATCGTACAATATGAGTCCTAAACTTTTTATGATTCCTAGGCTGTAGTCTGATATGACATAATTCCTTATATTTTCTTGGGCCATTTGCATATAATATGTGAAAATATGTCCTGAATATTTAAATAACTTGCAGGATTGAAACATCACATAATTTCCTTTTCAAAAATGTAAAGTCAAATCTTAGGTTAGTTTGAGATGTTACTGAATCTTATTCGGCATCTTCGACATCTCCTACTTTTCGCTCCTTTGTATTATGGAAATAACTCTTCCATATTGGGCCATTCCCATTTGACTTTCCTCTAAACAATCGTGGAAACTTAAACGTCGAATTCTTGAAGGTGAAACCCTTATCATAATCGAGAGTTTTCTTAGGTGACTTCAGTTGTCTAAGATGTAATTAACTATAGGTGCTTGCCTCTATAAGGAATTAAGAACCTAAACTAATCTCAACTCTGTCTAATCTGTGCATTAGATAGGGGAATTTGTTGGCTGTAAAATTCTTATACCAAAATAGAGTCATAAAATTTTAAGTTTAGATAACAAAGCCTACTAATAAGTGATACGTTCATCCTTCGAGATGATATATCATTTATGGTATCGTGCTCAGCTATTTAAACTATTAGATATATGAGGTCTATCCGGTCTCATCATTTTCCAAAAATAAAAAAATATACCATTTTCACAAAATTAAAATTAAATTATATATTATATTAAATTTAAATTTTAAAATCTTATTTTTTTTAAAAAATAGCCGACAAGTATTTCCAACTTCTTTGTGGGATTGATATCTTAGACTCCATTAGAGCCCTTTATTATATGAGCTATACATATGCTTGCGTTATTTTTACTTGCGTTATTTTTAAGGGACTTGACAGTTTAAAAATTTTTAAAAGATAAAATTATTTTTATTAAAGTTATTTTTATTGGGATTAATTTGCATATTTACTATTGTATCTGCCGTATGTATTTTGTGATATTGAAAAAATATTTACAAAATTAACACACTAAATCTACCCACATCAGTAATGCAGATAAATTTCCTAAAAAAGACATACTTTAAATGTGTAGGAAGTATCTTCATTTCAAGTTCAAAAGGTGTTTCAATTGAAGGAACAAGTCTTACTAGCTTTCGTTGTATCCAATAGCTCAAATCTTTTATGAACATAATCTAAATCCTCATTACATATTTCATTAAATTTTTCATGCACTTTATCCTCATTTTCATGCTTCAAATCTTCTTGTTCAAATTTCTCCTCAAAATTTTTTGTGAAATAGTCATTACTTAAATAATCACTAATCTCGATGATATAGTTGTGCAAAATATATAAAGTTGACTCCGCTTTACAACGGTACCAAAAAAACATAATGTCTTATTTTATAAATAAGAAATTTAAGCAATTTATGTAAGGACTACATAAGTATACGTATCGTTATCAAGTAATACAAGACTTTCTTTTTAAGCCCCAAATATCGATCCCATGAGGAAGGTTTAAATTTGAAATGATAAATTAACTAAGAAATTCATAGAAATAAAATAAAATTATTGTCATTAATTTTGAATATTTGATATACTATCAGAACTAAATTATTAACTACTAGCACAACTGAAATGCAACGTTTAAACAGTAACTACCAACTATGTTTATGTGGTGAAATTATCTAATATGAAAAAACATCTTTCTCGCTACAATGAGTTCTTGGTAAAATAAGATGAGATAAAAGGTTTAAATATGTATTGTGCCAAATAGGAGCAATTTTAATTCTCTACTCTGATTCAATGTTATAGAGAATCATTGGGTAATCTTAGGTTTAGTCCCTAAATCTTTGGTTAGGCTGGGAGGATACTGGCTCTCACTCCAGAGCTTCCACTTCTCTTCCCCAGAAGGCTAACGCTCTCTTTAGTTCTTAAACACCAAGACCAAATTGGGGATGTTAGTCTGTCACCCTAAAATCTCCAATTCTACGCCCAACAATGTATATTTCTCTATTTATTTGCACTTAATTCCATTAACGAAATACTCTTCCATGGAATTAAATGTGATTCTCACTTTATTTTAGAACTCATACTCCATTTCCCGAATCATATGTTTCACAAGATATTTTAACATTTCAATTGACCAGATCAAAATGTAAATTAAGAACGGAGTGGAAAAACCATCACAATTTTTTTTTATATTTTAAAATTGGCACATCCAAATTATCTCTTTATTTCACCATGTCTCAGAGTAGGGAGAAAAATAAAGAAAACGACTCAGACTTCATGAGAAAGATACAATAAAACACAAATTTCATATATAAAAGAAAGTTCATACTACAATAATAAACAAACAGCACTTATCTGAAACTCTTTCTCAAAGCAAATCTCTTGTAGCCTCTCTTGGACTCTTTCTCTCTTTACAATACTCTTGATTCTCTCTTATAAGAAGCAAGGAAGAAGAAATCTCTCACATCTCTCCCTCTCTAAGAACTCTTAAAAAAGAATTCACACTTAAACTCACCACAAAACTCAAAACTCTAAAAAAATAAATAACTGGTGGACTCAAAATGGTTAGGGGAAGAGAGATTTTTCTGATCAATTTTTGCTCAAAATAGAGCATAATGTTAGTTTTCCAATAGGTGCATCCAAAAACTCTTCAAAAAGCGTCCAAATTCGTCAAATTTTCTAGAAATCAGTATTGCACCGACATTGGCGTCGTCGACCCCATTGGCCCGTGAATTAATTCATTGCTCTCTATCAAATGGCGCTGTCAGCACTGATCCTAGCAACACTGCTCCTAGCACCGTCAGTGCTGAGGAAATTCTGGCCTCTGTTGTGTAGGTCTGTGCAGTCGACGTCTAGTTCGGTGCCTTCGGCGCTGAGTATTTCTTTGAAAACACCATTTTGACTCAAAATTCAATCCTTTTTGCTTCTTTTTTGCTTCAAGTCCTAAAATCAAAAACTGCAATAAGACATGAAAAATATCTTCCTTTAAAATGCAATATCACAAAAAATGAGTATAAAATATAGGTCTAAAAATGCATATATTTTTTGTGCATCAAAATCCCCCAAAATTAAATGTTACTTGTTCTCAAGTAACTCTTTTCCTACATAAAAAAATATGACTCATGGCAAAAAATTTAAATTCTAGATTTCCATATTTTGGTCCACTAAATACAATAACATAACTTAAGAAAAATCTAAAATAACTCCAGTTAATACTAAAGGTATAAGAATATCTAGCAGTCAAGTCTAAGATTTTTTATTCTCTATTCTTTTCAAAGAAAATTGTAAATTGTCATATTAAAGCCACTTAGAATATCCATATGAAAAAAAACTTCATGAAACTTAAGTACTAAATATGCTAATACTTAAATATAAGTTTAGAGAATGTAGCCAAACCTTCTTCTTTAAGTTGATTCAAGTGAAGCCAATTTTTTATTAAACATCTCCTCAAGCTTCTCCTCACATCTTCTTGTTTTTTTTCTTTTCTTTTAGAATCATTTTCAATCCTTTCTTTTTTTTTCTTTTTCGTGTGAGGATTACTATATGTGGATGGCCTTTAATGATTTTGAGTTTTTTTTTTCTTTTTCATGTGAGGATTAATATATGTGGATGGCCTTTAATGATTTTGAACTTCATAATCCTCTTCTTAAAGTTAAGAACTTTTCACATTCTTTCACTTTATAAATTTATATTGGCTTTAAAGATTTTTCATAAAGTTTTATTTTTTTCTTCTTACAAGAATCTCTAAGATTTTTAATACTTCAAAAATATAAGTTCCTTTACTTACAATAGAAAAACATAGTCTGATTCTCTTATACCAAATATCTTAATCTCTAAAATTAACCTTTATTATTGAATTTTTTTACTTAAGTTTGCTATATATTTAGAAACACAAATATAGTTATCTAAAGTCAGGTTCTACCACCATAGGTCATGTTAAATTTAAAAATTTTGAAAATATAGCTAATTGAGGACAAATAAAATTAAGTTTCTTTCTTTAAAAAGGAATTTTTCTTCCCCACCCCCAAACTTAAATTTTTGAAAGATTTTGCATGAAAAACATAAAAAATATAGGGTGAAAGAAAACACTTAATATATAAAGAAAAGACTTAGTTGTTGAAGGTTCCGATAGTGAAACTTAAGTCTGAAATATTGCAGGTGCTAATATGAAAAGCTACAAGACTTAAAACATTAATTAACACATAATACATATAAAAATTTGCTGAGAAAGAATTAACTACAAACACATTCAACAAAGCACTAAAAACAAACAACAATACTAAAATAATTTCCAATGTAAAAACAATTTTACCATCCTATTGTTCACAATACAACATAACATGTAAAATTAAGCAAAGTATCACACTTTAAAAACAAACAATAATAACCATAAAGTACAACCAACTATAAACTAAATAAAAGATCAAACTAAAACATCACTAGTCATCATCGTCTTCTTCTTCTTCTACATCAAAGGTTTGTTGCTGATACGGGGTAAAGACAGGGTTCCTAGTCACCCCCCATGTATCTAACCATCTCATCATCATAAGCAGCATCATACTTAAACTTTTGTCTTGTCAAATCATCATTATGTGCATTTCTAGCCTCCCATATTTTCCATTATACTTTCCATTAACAAGATATCTCCCTGTTGGATCATTTCATTATGCTTTCCATTAACAAGATATCTCCCTGTTGGATCATTAGTTGCTCCATAAGTCCCTGGAGAGTAGGGGTACTAGAAGTAGAAGAAATATCCCTACTCCTACTTCCAAATCTCCATCCAACATGAGATTCATAAGTTTTAATGTTTGCAGGCCTAATAGTTTTTAGAGGTTCAATCCTCTTCTCATTCATTCTAAAATCAACTCCTATCGGTTGACATAGTTTAAAGATTAAGGCAGGGTGTGCTAATCCACCAATAGTCTCACCCAATGCAATAGAATGAGTGTTTCTATAAATAATAGAGCCTAAATCTATCCTTCTCATTTACTGAATATAGAAGTTTTGGATATCTCTATCCTTTGTAACCTCGCTATGATGATTTGTTGGTATCATTCTGGCAGATATAAAGTAGTAGTAGGCCTTAGATACTACATTTAACATAGAATGAGGGAAGTTACCTTTAACATTATTCTTCACCTTCCTAGCTCCTCTTCTATAGTAAGAAAAGAAATAAATTCATCTAAGGCCTCATTTGTAGCAGAAAATGATTTGTACTGACAACTATATACGTCCTCTAACTGATAAAATTCATTAATTCTTCTTGGAGTAAATTCCACCAATTTTCCACGAACAAAAATGTAGTTCTCAGAATTTTCTATAAAGTTAGTATAGAACTCCGTCACTATACCAATAATAGCCTCAAAAGTAGAGTAACAAAAATTCTCCCACTGCCGAGAAACGATTAATCTTTCGACTTCTCCACCCAGATTTTTAAATGCTCGATCCGGAATTACTTTCTTAGTTGTAAGCAGACTTTTGATACAAATGTTAGGCTTGTAGTTGACAAACTTTTGATCATCAAAATCAACTTTCCTCATTCCCTTACTCATTCTCGGG
>NW_018164812.1:21762-22811 GCF_001263595.1 Phalaenopsis equestris
TCCCTTGCTCATTCTCGGTGCCATGGTAATCTAAGAAAAAATTGAAAATCTAAATAAATTCTCAAAATTCTGAAAATTGCAATGTGGAACTTTCTAAAGTTAAATCTACTAAGTAAGAGTTCTTCACCAAAGGATTTTCTCAAAATCTTTCCAAAAATTTAAAAATTTGAAAAAATTTTGAATCTCGACAAAGCAAGATAAATCCTTGTTGAAAATCAAGAATTTTGAGTTTAAAGTGTAGCTCTTACCGGGAGAAGATGAAATCCAAACTTCTTTTGCCTTCAAATCGCCTAGTAAGCCCTAGGTGCACAAACCGGAAGATGAAGATAACAGAAGGGGTAAAAATGGTGTTTTTACTGTGCAAATCATGAAATTTTAAGGGCACTTTTGGGTCGATGGCACTGTCGGCGCCCATGCTGGCGCCATTGGCGCTAGTGACAAGAATTTCATATTTTAATTTTCTCAATTTTAATTTTCTTTCAAAACACTCCAAAGTCTAATTAGTCTTTTTAAACACTAATATTCATTTTAAAATAATTCACAAACATGCATTTTAACAAACAACAACAAAATAACTTTTATATATGAAAATCCACATTTTTACAAATACACTTTTCTAATCACACTCACACATATATAAAGCAAACTAAATTATAATTGAGCATCGGAATCGAGCCACAACACTAGAATGCTGACACAAAACTACACAAATAATATAAGTTATAAGTGTTATAAAGCAAAGTAAATCCAACACAATCACACTAAAAACATAATTAATTTAAAATAGTAGATAATTTAAAATAGTAGAGAGTCCATCCTCTTCAATTACTCTGCTTCATATTCAGTACTTTCTCCTCTAATATCTCCCATAGACTAATAATGGATGTACAAATTGTAGAAAGGTCGTTATGGTAATTGATAAATCAAATTTTCATCGATCCATCCATTTTTCTTGAACATTTGAACCAAATCTACTTCAATTGTTTCAGTATGATCAAAGTTCTCCTTAATCCTCTAATCTAAGTGATAAAAAATGTAGTTAAGATTTC
>NW_018164812.1:22838-23093 GCF_001263595.1 Phalaenopsis equestris
TCTTCCGATTTTCTTCATTGTCATCTAGAAAACTATTGAACTTCCAACAGTATGTGGCATTAACGGTGTCGAAGCATGTTATGAATGATCCAAGATAATATCCAATGCTTCATTTCTGTTCCCAATATAGTTTTCATCAATAGGAATCATGAGCTCCCAGGGTAATAATACTTTCTCCCAACTTTTATATGGCACTTGAGATTGAATACAAAGTAAGAAAATTGTAGAAGGATGCCCCAGTCCATATATAGGCTC
>NW_018164812.1:23180-36574 GCF_001263595.1 Phalaenopsis equestris
CTCTACTAATCTTCATGGTAGGGAGTAATTTTGCAGAGATAAGCAGTGAAACGGAGAAACTAACGTATCCCTCATCTCTGATTTCCCAATTATCATTTTCATCTACATTTTCATCAGTCATAATTTGGTATACATCTTGCATCGTATCTCTCATTAGGATAAAATTCGTATAATGACAAATTGGCACACTTTCTATCATATACAATCATTAATTCAAGGAGGATTAAATGGCACAACTTTACCTCAAACAAAGATGACTCCTTGGGTAATTTCATGTAAGTTAGCATAGAATTCCTTTACCACTGGTACAACAAATGTAGCGATAGTGTAGCATAGAACTTCCCAACGTCTCTGTACTGTGATTTTCTTAATCTGTGAACTTGGATTACTCAATCAATGATAGACAAAGCCTCTCTCCTTGATAAGTCTCTTCTTCATGATGACATTGTTGTATAATCTCTGTGCGTCAAAACTGATAAACTTTCTTCTATTGAAAACTCCATACCATGAAGTATTTCTAGAATTGGAAGCCATGGATTTCAAAATAAGGAAGATTCTGGTAGTCCAAGGTAGTTTTCAGGCCTTTAAAAATATCTCTAGGCAATTATTTTGGAGTGCAATCCCCCAAAGTCTACCAAATTCATCCTGAATTGCAGGAATTGCTTAGGACGCTGTCGACGCTCCCAATGGCACTGCTTGTGCCAAAGCTTGTGTAGAAGGGTGTCGTCGGTGCCCATTCTGGCGCCGTCAGCACTAAAGGCCAATGTTGTTTCACTTCTTTTTTTTGTTCAATTCAATTCCAAATTTTCTTCTAATACCAATATTTTTCTTAATTTATGATATATAAAATTGTGTAGGATTCAAAAATATATTATTATTTCCTAATATATAAAACACTTATCAAACAAAATAGTAATATATATATGGGTTGCCTCCCACAAAGTGCTTGGTTTACATCGTCAGCACGACTTACCATTGTTTAATTAGGATGACTCAACATCAAAATTTCTTTAAATTATGACATGTGCCCTTCATAACAATGTTTCAATCGATGCCCATTAACTTTAAATATCTTTTCAGTTTTAGGATCTTTAATAACTACAGTTCCATAATGATTGACTTTAATCACCTTAAATGGTCCTGACCATCTAAATTTCAGTTTTCTTGGAAATAATCTCAATCTTGTATTATATAATGGAACTTCTTATCTAGGTTCTAATTTCTTTTTTATAATCTTTTGATCATGTCATATTTTCATTTTCTCTTTATAGATTTTTGCATTATCATATGTTTCATTTATTATTTTCTCAAGTTTATTGAGCTGCAATAATCTTTTCTCACCAACATCTTTTAGATTAAAGTTAAAATCCTTAATAGTTCAAAATGCTTTATGCTCTAATTCTACTGGTAAGTGACATGTTTTCTTCCAAAAATAAGTCTATATGGGGACATTCCAATAGGAGACTTATGTTATATTCATTAACATCTCTAAAAAGTGTAGGCCAAAAGCAGTTTTGTATGCCCATGGTGTAGTATCTAATCTAATAGACAAATCTAATTTATAGGGATTTACAGCTTTTTCTAAAATTTGTTTTATTTCATGATTTGATATCTCTGCTAGACCGCTCTTTTGGGAATGATAAGCAGTAGAGAATCTAAGCATAATATTATATTTTCTAATCAATTTCTCGATTCTCTTATTTCTAAAATGGGATCCTCCATCCGTAATAATCACTCAAGGCATTCCATATCTTGTAAAAATATTTTTATTTAAAATTTTTTTAAAACACTCTTAGCATCACATTTAGGTACAACAATAGCTTCAATCTATTTGGACCTATAATCAACAACAAGTAATATATATAAATTTCCAAATGAAGGCATAAATGGTCTCATAAAATCTAATCCCTACACATCAATTTCAAACTTCTAATGTGTAATTTAGAGTTATTTCATTTTTTTCTAGAAATATTTCCTACTCGCTGACATTGATCACATGTTTTGTTATATTCATTAACATCTCTAAAAAGTGTAGGCCAATAAAATCTAGCTTCCAAAATTTTATGTGCAGTTCTATTTGTTCCAAAATGTCTTCTAAATTCAGAATCATGACATCTTTTAATTATTTGTTGAGTTTCTTCATAAGGCACACACTTTTTTGAATAATTAGATCTTTCACTATTTATATAAATATGGGTCATCCAAAAAATATAATTTTGAATCATAAAGAAATTTCTTTAATTGTTGATTCTTATCATCTGGTGGTAGAATTTCACGCACAATATAACTTACTATTTCGGCATACCACAATATATTCACTACATCAATATTATATAATTGTTCATCAGGGAAAGTTTCCAAAATTTCATTTGCAAAATTAGTTAATATTTCTTATTCTACTCTAGATAAATGATCAGCTATTTGATTATCATTTTCCTTTCTATCAACTACAATATAATCAAACCCTTATAGTAGAAGTATCCATCTAATTAATCTTGGTTTAGTATCCTTCTTTTGCATCAAATATTTGATGGCAGAATGATCAGTATGAAGTATACATTTGACTCCAACTAAGTAAAGTCTAAATTTATCAAAGGCATAAACTATAGCTAATAACTCTCTTTCAGTAGTAGTGTAAATAATTTGAGCTTCTTCTAGAGTTTTACTAGCATAATATATTACTTTAAAAACTTTGTTGTGCCTTTGTCCTAAAACAACTCCAATAGCATAATCACTAGCATCACACATTATTTCAAATGGTTTCTCCCAATCAGATGGAGTATATGTGCAATAATTTTTTTTTCAACAGTTCAAATGCTTTTATGCATTCCTCATTAAAATCAAATTTCGTATATTTTTCTAAAAGTTGGCATTAATGGCTTAGTTATTTTTGAAAAAAAATTTATATAACGTCTGTAGAAACCAGCATGTCCTAGAAAACTTCTTACCCCTCTAACCGTAGTAGGAGGTGGTAATTTCTCAATAACTTGAATTTTTGCAAGATCAACTTCCATGTCATTTTCAAAAATTTTATGCTCAAGTACAATTCCTCCTGCAACCATAAATTGACATTTTTCCCAATTTAGTACTAGGTTGATTTTTTCACATAATTCCAGAACTTTTATTAAACTATTTAAACATAATTCAAATGAAGTTTTGAATACAGAAAAATTATCCATGAAGAAGTCCATTCCATGTTCAATAATTTACTATAAATTGACATCATATATCTTTGATATGTCGTAGGTGCGTTACATAGTCCAAAAGGCATTCTACGAAAAGCAAATGTTCCATAAGGGCTCGTAAATGTTGTTTTCTCTTGATCCTCAGGAGTAATTAGAATTTTTTGATACCCGGTATATTCATCTAGAAAGCAGTAATATTTGTTTCCAACCAATCTATCCAACATTTAGTCTAGAAAGGGTAAATGAAAGTGATCTTTCCTCGTGGCCATGTTTACTATAGTCTATACAAATTCGCCAACCAGTAACTTGTCTTATTAGAATTAATTCATTTTTCTCATTATTTTTCTCGTTTTCTACAACATTCACTCCTCCTTTCTTCGAAACAGAGTGAATCAGACTTACCTAAACACTATCTGAAATAGGATATATAATTCCAACATCTAACCATTTTAAGATTTGTAACTATTTGAAGATTTCTTTTTTAAGAACTTCTTTCATTATTGGGTTTAATCTCCTCTAAGGATCAGCTTTAGGTTTATATTGTTCATCTAAAAGAATTCTGTACATAAAAATTGAAGGGCTAATTCCTTTAATATCTGCTAAAGTTCATTCAAAAGCCTTTTTATATCTTTTCAACATTTTTATTAATTTTTGTTCTTGAATTTTAATTAAATCAGAAAATAAAATAACAGGCAATGTAGATGAATCTCCTAAAAACACATATTTTAAATGGGCAGGTAATACTTTCAGTTCATGTTAAGGTGGTTTAATACTTGCAGGAATAAGTTTTTTATTATCATTTTCCAACAAGTCTAAAGTTTTAAATTTCTCCTGAACATAATCTAAATTCTCTTCTTTTATTTCATTCTCATTCTCACAATACTCTTCTTGCCTTAATTTTTCTTCAAACACTTTCTTAAATTGCTCATTACTCAGATAATCAGTAACTTCCATCCTAAAACATTCATTATTTTTTCTATTGTAGGATATTTTATAGATTTTGCAATATTAAATGTTACTTATTGATCATTGACTCTCATTAATAATTTTCCTTTTTGCACCTATCACAGCTCACCCTGTTACAAGAAATGATCTCCCCAAAATAATAGGAATCTCTTTATCTTCCTCCTTATCTAATACGATAAAGTCTACAAGAAAAATAAATTTATCTACTCTCATAAATACATCTTCTATAACTCGTTTAGGATAAGTTATTGATTGATCAGCTAGCTGAAAAGTTACAGTAGTAGGGGAAATCTCTTATAAATCTAAATGTTTAAAAATCGATAGAGGCATAAGAATGATACTCGCTCCTAAATCACATAAGGCTTTTCCAAAAAACTTTTCACGAATAGCACAAGGTATAGTAAAACTACCAAGATCTTTTAACTTTTCAGAAAGCTTTTTCTGAATAATAGTATTACACTCTTCACTGAGTGCAATGGTCTCATAATCTAAAAACTTTCTTTTCTTATTTAGTATATCCTTCATAAATTTTCCATAACTTAGCATTTATTACAAAGCCTTAATGAAAGGAATATTTATCATTAACTTTCTAAGTATTTCCAAAAATTTTGTAAATTATTTATCTTTATTCTTCTGTTTCAATCATTGAGGAAATGGAGGTAGTGGTTTTTTCTAAAGGAACTTGTATGAACTTGTATTGGTTCATTTTTATTGTGGTCGCTTTCAATTTCTTCCTTCTCCTCTTCTTCCTTCTCCTCCTCAACTTTCAGTAACTTCAGTTTCTCTTTGGATTCTTGTTTCTACTTCTTTTCCACTTCGTAATTGAATAGCTTTAAATTGCTCCTTATTTGGATCTTTTAGATTAACTTCCACTGTACTCGAAAGAATTCCTGAATGTCTATTACTAAGTGCAATAGCAATATGCCCTAATTGATTTTCAATTTTTCTAATAGCAGCCCCTTAATTCTGTATTTGATTTTTCATATTCAACATTACTTCTTCCATCGTCAACTTCTTCTCCTTAACTTGTGAGTTAGGGTTGGAGTTAAATCCCGAAGGATAATAAGGTCGAAAATTTGATAGTTAAGATTTTCTTGGTTGTTTGAATTTCTTGAGAGATTCACCGAATTGTTATAATTATTCCAACTAAACTTAGGGTGATTTTTCCATCCAGAGTTATAATAATTAGAATATGGATTATTATTTTAATTATTTATAACATTCAAAGTTTCATAAAATGATTGAGTATCAATTATCTGTCATAGTGAATTTTCCTCTAATACTGGTGAATACTGGTGGTATTTGAGAATAGTTCACTGTAATTTGATCAATTTTTTTTGATATAGTGGCAATTTGAGATGCTAAAATAGTCATTGCATCAGAACCATGAATACCAACCACTCTCTTAGAATTTACCTGTTCAGTGGGTCATTGAAAATTGTTAGTAGTCATTTCCTCTATTAAAGAGTATGCTTCATCAAAACGTTTTGCATTAATGATCCACCTACAACAGCATCTATAATAGATCTAAGTGATCTTACTAATCCATTGTAAAAATTTTGAATTATTAACCAATCTAGTAAAGTATAGTGTGGACATTTCGTAACAAGATCTTTAAATCTTTCTCAGGCTTCATATATCGATTCCCCTTCAAACTGACAAAAAGATGTAATATCTTTTCTAAGCTTAGCAGTTTTCGAGGGTGAAGTATAGTTAGCCAAAAATTTTTGTGATAGTTCTCCCCAAGTTCTGATAGATCTGGGTGCTAATGAATTTAACCATGCTTTAGCATTATCTCTTAATGAATAAAGAAAAAGTCTAAGCCTAACAACATCATTAGACACTCCATCATATTTAAAAGTAGCACATATTTCAAGAAAACTAGCAAGATGTAAGTTAGGATCTTCAGTAGGTCTTCTTCCAAACTGACTATTTTGTACCATTTGGATAATATCAATTTTAAGCTCAAATGAATTAGCAACAACATCAGGATTTTGAATAATCAAGTGAAGTTCATCTGTTGTAGGATTAACATAATCTTTTAAAGTTTTTTTGTCGATTTTCATTTATTTGATTATCTAAGTTATTCTCCATTTTGTTCAAATTTTTAATTTCTTTTTGTTGTTTTCAAAATTTTCTAGTAGTACGTTCTAATTCTGAATCGTAAGGTACTAAACCTTCGGATCCAATTTTTTGCTTAAACAAATATAATAAGCAGAAATGTTCTTAAAAATACTCTTACGTATATATTTATTTTTTTGGATTTTTTATTTTATTATTTTATTATTTCTATTATATTTTATAGTTATCACTAAATTTCTTAATTTACAAAATCTATTTAATTTACCATTGTTACCTCTAGCAACAACGCCAAAAAACTTGATCCCAACGATATAGTTGTGTAAAATATAAAAAGTTGACTCCACTTTACAATGGTGCCAAAAAAACTTGATGCGTTATTTTAAGAATATGAAATTTAAGCAATTTATGTAGGGATTCTATGCAAGTATACGTAACATTATCAAGTAATATCAGACTTTTTGATTAAGACCAGAATATCGAACCCACAGGGAAGATTATGCAACATGCACCTTTTAGAAATTTTTTCTATTTTTAAAAAGATAATGCTGTCAGTAATTTCAAATATTTGATGTACTATCAGAACTAAATTATTAACTAACAGCTCAACTGAAATGCAAAGTTTAAATAGTAACTACCAAAAAATATTTATGTGATGAAGTTTATCTACTATGAAAAATCATCTTTCTCACTACAATGAGTTTTTTGGTAAAATAAGATGGGATAAATGGTTTAATTATGTATTGTGCCAAATAGAAGCAGTTTTAATTTATATATATTGGGATACTACACAAGTATTTGTATCGTTATCAAGTAATATAAGACTTTTTGATTAAGACGCTCTCACTTTCCTTCCTCAGAAGGCTAATGCTCATTTTAGTTCTTAAACACTAATACCAAATTGGGGATTTTAGTCTATCACCCTAAAATCTCCAAATTGGGGATTTTAGTCTATCACCCTAAAATCTCCAAATTGGGGATTTTAGTCTATCACCCTAAAATCTCCAAATTGGGGATTTTAGTCTATCACCCTAAAATCTCCAAATTGGGGATTTTAGTCTATCACCCTAAAATCTCCAATTCTACGCCCAACAATGTATATTTCCCTATTTATTTGCATTTAATTCCATGAATAAAATACTCCTCCATCGAATTAAATGTGATTTTCACTTTATTGTAGAACTCATACTCATTTCCTGGATCATATGTTCCGCAACATATTTTAACATTTTAATTGGCAAGATCGAAAAGTAAATTATGAACACAGTGGAAAACCATCATAATTTATTTTATATTTTAAAATTGGCATATCCAAATTATCTCTTCATTTCACCTCAGAGTAAGTTGAAAGATAAAGAAAACTACTCAAACTTCATTAGAAAGATACAAGAAAACATAAATTTCATATATAAAAGAAAGTTCATACAACAATAATAAACAAACAAAACTTATCTGAAACTCTTTCTCAAAGCAAATCCTTTATGGCCTCTCTTGGAGTCTTTCTCTCCTTACAATACTCTTGATTCTCTCTTAAAAGATGTAAGGAAGAAGAAATCTCTCACTTCTCTCCCTCTCTAAAACCCTTAGAAAAGAATTCACACTTAAACTCACTACAAAACTTAAAACTCTAAAGAAATAAATGACTAATGGACTCAAAGTGGTTGGGGGCAGAAGAGAGATTTTTCTGATCAATTTTTGCTCTAAATAGAGCCTAATGTCATTTTTCCAATAGGTGCATCCAAAAACTTTTCAAAAAGCATCCAAATTCGTCAAATCATCTTGAAATCAATCTTGCACCTATATTGGCGCTAGTGGCCCGTGAATTAATTCATTGCTCTCTGTCAAATGGTGTGGTCAGCGCTGCTCCTGGTGCCGTCGGCACAGAGGAAATTCTTGCCTCTGTTCTATAGGTATGTGCCATCGGCGTTCAGCCTGGCACCATCGGCACTGAGTATTTCTTCAAAAATGTCATTTTGACACCAAATTCCATCTTTTTTGCTTCTTTTTTGCTTCAAGTCCTAAAAATCAATAACCTGCAATAAAACATGAAAAATACTTTCCTTTAAAGCACAATATCACCAAAAATGAGTATAAAATATAGGTAAAAAAATGCATATATTTTTGGAGCATCAATCATTAATCTCCATTCTAAAGCATTCATCATCGCTTACCTTTGTTGGATATATCATGTGTTTTGATATATTAAATGTAACTTTTTGATCATTGACTCTAACGGTTAACTCACCTTTTTATATGTCTATCATAGCTCTTCCAGTGGCAAGAAAAGGTCTCCCTAAAATGATTGGAATTTATTTATCCTCCTCCATATCTAACACAATAAAATCCATAGGGAAGATAAATTTATAAACCTTTACCAGTACATCTGCTACAACTCCTTTAGGATAAGTGATCAAATGATCAGCTAACTGAAGGGTTACAGTAGTGGGATAAATCTATCCTAAACCCAACCTTTTGAAAATAGATAGAGACATAAGGTTAATACTAGCTCCGAAATCACGTATGACTTTTCCAAAAAATCTTCCGCTTATACCCAAAGGAATAGTAAAACTGTTAGGATTTTTATATTTTTCAAGATGCTTTTTCTGAATTATAGTGCTACACTCCCCATTAAGTGCAACAACCTCATTATCTATATACTTCCATTTTTTATTAAGTATATCCTTCATAAGCTTTACATAGCTTAGCATTTGTTTCAGGGCTTCAGCAAATGAAATGTTAATGGTTAGTTTCTTAAATATTTTTAAGAACTTTGAAAAATTTTTATCGAACTTTTGTTGTCTCATTCTCTGAGGAATTGGAGGCGGTGAGTTTTCAATATTAACCTTCATTGGTGTAATAGGGGTCTCTAAATTATGAGGAATATCATTTTTGGGCTTTTGAATTTCCACCCATTCTTTCTTAACTTCAATCTCTTTTTGAACTTTCGTCTCCAATTCTCTTCCATTTTTAAGTTTATTAGCCTTAATTTGCTCTTTGTTTTAATCTTTAGGATTAATTTCAACATTACTCGGAATAGTTCCTTAAGACATATTGCTAAGTGCATTAGCAATTTGTCCCTATTGATTCTTAATATTTCTAATTGTAGCTCCTTGACTTTATAACTGATTACCCATTTGTAACACCATTTCTTCTATAAACAACTTCTTCTCCTTAAATTGTTGGTTGTAGTTAAAGCCTAAAGCATAATAAGGTTTATAGGAAGTACTTCCTTGATTATTCAAATTTCCCAATAGGTTCACTTGATTGTTCCCCCATTGCGAATTCACATCATTAAAGTTATTATTATTCCAACTTAAGTTAGGGTGATTTTTCTAACCAGGATTGTAATAGTTAGAATATGGGTTATTAGGTTAATTATATATTGCATTAGAATTCTCATATGATGATTGAGAATTCATCATTTGTCCCAATGAATTTTTCTTAGCCACAGGAGGTATTTTGAGATAAATTCATTCCCAATTGTTTTAATTTCCTTGATATTACCACAATTTGAGAAGCCAAAATAGAAATCACATCAGAGTCATGAATACTGGCTACTCTCTTAGGATTTACCCTTTCAGAGGGCTATTGAAAATTGTTTGTAGCCATCTCTTCAATTAACGAATATGCTTCATCGAATGGTTCTGACATTAACGAACCACTAGCAGCACATCAATGATAAATCTAAGAGATCTCACTAATCCCTTATAAAATGTTTGAACTATTAACCAATCAGGTAAAGTATGGTTTGGACACTTCCTAAGGAGATCTTTAAATCATTCCCAAGATTCGTATATTGATTCCCCTTTAAACTGAAAAAAAGATGTAATATTGTTTTTAAGCTTAACATTTTTTATGGTGGGAAATATTTAGCCAAGAATTTTAGAGATAAATTACCCCAAGTTTTGATAGATCCAGATGCTAATGAGTTTGAGCACATCTTAGCTTTATCCCTTAATGAAAAGGAAAAAGTCTAAGTCTGACAACGTCATTTGACACTCCATCATATTTAAATGTAGCACACAATTCTAGAAAACTAGCAAGATGTAAATTAGGATCTTCAGTTGGTGTTCCCCCAAACTAATTATTTTGTACCATTTGGATAATGATAGGTTTGATAGGTTTAAGTTTAAGTTCAAATTAATTAGCAGTTATAACAGGAGTTTGTATACACATGTGAATTTCATCTGTTGTAGGATTAACATAATCTCTTAAGGGTCTCTGTATATGTTGATGTTCATTTTCAATTCCTTGATTATTATAGTTGTTTGCCATTTGTTTGATTTATTAAGTTTTTTTGGTTTTCAATTTTTTTTTATAGTTTTCTCTACTTCTGAAATATAAGGTACTAATCCTTTGGATCTTAAATTATGCATACACAAACACAAATAACAATTCTAATAAAAATAAGCATTCATACAAGAACGTATATATTTTTTTATTACACTAAATTTTTTTAAATAAGTCTTATAGTTCAAATAATGTATTTTAAGTTATAAAACAATTTTACGTTACTATCCTGGTAACGGTGCCAAAAACTTCATGTGAACCGGAGGCGGCGACCCTAGTGCTACACAAAAAGTTAATGAGTGATTAATATGTGGATAACTAATCTAAAAAAATATGCAAGGAAATCATAATAATAATTAATCACTAGGATGAAAACGCATATATATGTATCACTCAAGTAATATAGGGCTCTAATGGAGTTTTAAGTATCGATCCCATAAGGATGTGGAAATTCTTATAATAATAACTCAAAGAAACAATAACCAAACTATAAAAAACTTACTTAAGAAAGCAGTTGAAATTTGTTTTATGCAACTAAATAAACTATGTTTACTACACTTATCTCTAAATTTCCAAGCTAAATCTAATGCGTTTAAACTAAGTTTTATGAGAAGAGTTCAAATTTAAGAAAGTATCCTTCCCCTTTACAATGAGGTTATAGTCAGTGAATAATACAAATCTTTGTAAATTATGTTAGGCCAAATAGGAGCAATTTTATTCTTTATCCTTTTTGTGAGCCACAAAGAATATTGGCTAATCTAGAGTTTAGTCCCTAAATCTGTTATTAGGCTGGGAAGTTACCATCTCTCATGCTAAAGTCTGTGATTAGGCTGGGAAGTTACCATCTCTCATGCTAAAGTTCCCATGGTCCCCTCACCCGAGGGCTAAACTCTCGCTTTAGTGTCCAAACATATAAACAAAAATGAGGATTTTAGTCTGTCACCCTAAAATCTCTAATTCTACGCCCAACAAAATATATTTCTCTATCTCTTTGCACTTAAGACCATGAACTACATTCTCATTTGTGAGACTAAATCTACTTTGTTAAGGAAATCATAACTCTCTCGGATCATATGTTTCACAACAAATTTTAATAAATCAATTGGTCAGATCAATAAGTAAATGAAGATCAAAGTTTAAATTATCACAATTATTAAATTAAAATGCTTCTAAATAATTTTGTTTTTTCACATGACTATATCTCATTTTAGGGAGAAGGAGAAAGCAAACTAGTCAGATTTCATTAGGAAGATACAACAAAGCATGAATTTATATACCCAAGAAAATCCTTTGAAGTTTTTTTGAATCACTTTCTCTCCTTACAATATCACTCAATTCTCTCTTAGAAGTGTAATGAAGAAGAGGCCTCTCACTTTCCCTCTCCTCTTATAATTCTTAGAGAAAATCCTCTCTAACACTCTCACGCCACTTAATTCCCACTAATACATACTAATGCACAAACTTCTTAGATCATAAAATCACTCTTAAATAATGTACGGTCAAATTCCCAGGACTCTCCTTTGGTACCCCTTCAAAATTCATCCAAATTCATTGTATTCAGAAAATAACCTTTTCTAACACCAAGATGCCAAAATCTGGAGCCTAGGTGCTTCCTTCTTTGTATTCTGGCGCTTAGGTGCCAGATCCTAACACCTAGGTGGCAGTTTAAAGTTTTCAAAAAGTGGCATTTTAATTCCAAATTTCATACTTTTTTGCTTCCTTTCAGCTCCAAATGCCTAACTTAGTGTACCTGCAACAAAAACATGAAAATACCTTTCTTTAAAGTGTAATAACACTAATAGTAAGCATTAAATGTATATATAAAAGTTGAATGTATTTAAATATGTCAACATGTTAGATCCTTTACGAATTTGGTCTAAAGTTGTAACTAAGCGTCCTTGAAAGATCCTATAGAGAGGGTCTAGTGGGTAATCTAGAAAATATGTCAACATGTTAGATCCTTTACCAATTTGGTCTAAAGTTGTAACTAAGGGTCCTTGATAGATCCTATAGAGAGGGTCTAGTGGGTAATCTAGAAGTGGCAGGCTAGAATCTACCTAACATTATCAAACAATCTCAAACATTAGATTAGTCAATGTTCTTTTTGCACTAAGAAGAGGGTAAGAAAATAGGTATGCTCCTATTTCACACAACACAACTTTTAAACATGTAAACTTTTTTATTCCAACACTGATTATGAGTTAATTGAAAGGGGGAAAGGTTCTTCACATAATTCAAACTTTTCTACATTTAATTAGTTTATAGTTTTTGCATTTTAATTATGCTTAGAATTAAATCTTGCATACATTTAGTATTAATCTTTTTGAAATACTTCAAAATTCTTCTCCTATAAGTTGAGTTTGCACTTTTAATAGAAGTCTCAGTCATTATAGAAGTTAAAGCTTTCCCCGTAGGATTGATGCAAGGGTTTTTAAAAGCAAACTCTATATTACTTAAAACAATATATATATATTTGCGCAGTACCCCTAGTGTGTAACTATTTTCTAAATTTTATAACATTTCAATTTTGCACACTAGCCGCTCAATATAAATTGGGTCAAGTTTTTTGCCATCTTTTTAGAACTTTAATATCTATGTAATTGCGGGTTCAATCAATACGACCAAGGAACAAACAATGTGATAAGCCTTGCTGACAGTGGCTTTATATATGCTTAAAAATATAAGTATTTAATACTACTGCTAAAAGATTTAATTTTTCAGCAACAGTACCAAAAACTTGACAACAATTATAGATTTGATAAATATATATTTATAAAATATTCAATAATAGTAAAGTCACACTTATCAATGCAAGTATACGTATCACTCAAGTAATATAGGGCTCTAATGGAGTCCTAGATATCTATCCCACAG
>NW_018164812.1:37112-38425 GCF_001263595.1 Phalaenopsis equestris
ATCACCATTTCACAAATCTCAAGACAAGGAGAAAGATAGAGAAAACTACTCAGAACTCAGGGGGAAGACACAACAAATTCATATATAAAAGCAAAGTCATATAAACTAAAACAAGTAAATAACACTTATCTCTAATTTCTCCCCAAGAAAACTCCTCGAAGTTCCTCTGAATCTCTTCCTTTATTTACAACACACAGAATTCCTCCTCGAAGCGGTGACTCGAAGCAGTGAGAAGGAAGAAATCTCTCACTTTCCCTCCACTCTTACAATCTCTCGAAGAATTCCTCACGATTAGACACTCTAACAACTCTAACAAACTCTCTACACTACACACTAATGGAACCCCTCTAACCTCCAGGACCACGAGAGCCTATAGAACCTCCTCCATTTTTGGCCAAAATCTTCTTTTAAAGTTGTGGATGAGTTTTCCCAAGAGTTGCCTAAGCATCCCTCTAAAATTCGTCATCATCTAATGCATTGTTGGACATAACCGTCGAGGGCACCATCGGTGGGGTTTCTAAATCCTTTAATTTGGAGGTTCGGGGATTTTTTGCCGGTTGAGAATTTCTCATCGTCGGCGCCTTTGAGCTCGTCGTCAGCGTCGTTGGGCTCGCCGTCGGCAGCCTAGTTCAAATCTTCACATTTTGGTCCTTTTCGCTCTAAATTCGCTTTTTGCATCGTTTTGCTCCAATGAACCTAATTCATCATTCTTACAACAAAACATTAAAAATACATTTCCTTAAAGTTCAATATCATCAAAAATAGTATAAAATAGGTATGAAAATCTCAACATATTTTCCTTTGGTCAAAATCCCCCAAACTTAACTATTACTCGTCCTCAAGTAATTTTAGTACTGTGTAAAGGTTATGATCTATTATAGTAAAGTTTTAATTCTCTACACTTGTTTACTGAATCTGCAGCTAGACTGGGATGATACCAACTCTCACTTTGGAGCTCCCATGTTCCCCTCGCCTGAAAGCTAACATCTACAGTTCAAGACCCAAACGATAGGATCAAATTAGGGATTTTAGTCTGTCACTTTAAAATCTCCAATTCTACGCCCAATAATTTTATTTCCCTATTTATTTGCACCCAATTTCCAAGGGCTTTGACCTCCTTGAATCTTGGATGTAATCTTTACTTTAGTTGTAAAACTCAACATATTTTCACAAATCAATTGGCCAGATTGAAAGTAAATTAAGATCGAAGTGAAAAGATCATCACAATTTCTTTAACATTTTTGTGGCTCAACCAATTCAAATCACCATTTCACAAATCTCAAGACAAGGAGAAAGACATAGAAAACTACTCA
>NW_018164812.1:40329-42470 GCF_001263595.1 Phalaenopsis equestris
AAGCTTTCTACACATATAAATCATTAGAGAATTTGTTGGGTAATGAAATTTTGAAATAAGTACAAAACTAAACATTAAACAAACACAATAACTCACTAACACATCCACAATACTAAACAAAATAATTACAATTAAAATACAAAAATGAAAATCAAATCACATTACAATTCACAAAGTACTAATCAACATCCATTATCCTACACATGCAAATTTTAACTACCACACTAACCATTATAACAAAAATTAAAATTATCCAATTATAACATAACAATAAAAATGAAAGTACAAACAAAAATTTGTTTCTATTACAAAAATTACAAAAATAAAAGTACAAGTACAAGTACATCAACTACATTCAGATATCAAAATCCCAAACTATGTCTTCATCTCCTTGGTCAGCAAGTGGATTGGGCTGATACTAAGTATATCAGTGGCACTCAGAAAAAGTAACATCAGGCTCACCTCTGTAGTGTCGGGCCTGAGCTTCATAATAAGCTATCTCAAAATTTGAATACCTTTGAAGGTACTCACTATAATATCGTAATCATGTCGACGTTCTAAACCTCCAATCCTTTCATTTATTAACTCTATACTTTTTTGCTGCCAGGTCAGTTCATTCATCAAATCAGTCAGAGTAGGGGAGCTAAAAGAAGGAAGGTCATAACTTATACAGGGGACATCTCTCCCAGTTCTCCATTTTTTGTGGGATTCATAAGTCTTCAAATTAGCTTTACTAACGGGTTTCATAGAGTAAACCCATTCCGCATCATCTCCATCTTCCACTCCAGAAAGTTGGCAAAGTGCATAAATGAGGCCAGGATGTCCTAGACCTCCACTTGTTTCACTCCTTGTCGTGGTCAATATATTCTTAAAAATAATTCTCCCCACATTTATATTTTTATTATTCTGAATACATAAATTTAGAATAGCTCAATCTCTTGTTACCTCACTATGGTGATAGGTCGGTAACAGAGTAGAGGAAATAAAATAGTGCCACGCTTTAGAGGTGGCATTTAGCATGGAAGCATAAAAATTTACTTGTTCTCGTTGCTTTATCTTCCAGGTTCTTTTCCCATCAGTGAGAAAGTTGATCACATCATTCAGGGGGCCTTCCATCGCACTGAAGGTTTCATAATGACAACTATAAGAGTCTGGGACTTCGTAAAAAGAGTTAATGCGAGCGGCACTAAACTCAACAGGAAATCCCCACACTTGAACGATTCCATCTTCAGACAACACATTAGCATAAAACTCTTTCACAATATTTGCAATAGCTTTATTGGTGGTGTAACAGAAGTTTCCCACCTCCTCTCAGTAATAACTCGTTTAATTTCTCCTCCATTTGTCCTCCCGGACTCTTAAAAACTCAATCTTGTATGCATTTCTTTCCCTCGAACACTGAAGAAAACCTTGATTGAGCCTTCGCATTGACGAAGCAAGGCTCGTCGAACTCAAATCATCTCTTTTGTCATGGTGCCATTTCAATTTAATCAAAAGTATAGACAAATTCTAAAATATACTTCAAATATATAAATAATGGCTTTGAAGAGTGATTCTAAGAGTTCAAAACCAAGTTTCATGAATTTCTTCCCAATATTTTCTTCACATTCTCAAATTTTTTGGATCTCCTCAATGTGGAAGAAATCTATGGTTAAAATCAAATAATTTTAGTTTGGAGTGAAGCTCTTACCTAGAGATGATCAAATCCGGTGTTAGAAAGCCTTGAAATTACCCCAAATCTAGGATCTCTCAAGCCCTAGGTCAAAAATCACATTTTTAAGAGGAAGGGGATGATGAATAGTGGCAGGGGGGGATTTTGCGGTTAAAGGTGTTTTTTTGGGATCTCATCGTCAGCGGGGTCTTCAGCGCCGTTGGCGCGCTCTATTGAAATTATAACCTAAGTCTCAGGAAAAGTCTGTCGTCGGCGGTGTCAAGGGCACTGTCGGCGGGCTCTATTGATTTGGTTCAATTTCCTGAATTTTGTCTGATTTTTGTGATTTTGATCAATTTCAAGCTTCAACGACATCCATTCAATCATTATAGATATAATTTTAAGTGATTAAATGATGTACTTATCACAAATAAACTTTCACAACACAAAACATCACAATTATATATAAATTCCAAGGGTTACAATATAC
>NW_018164812.1:43261-44396 GCF_001263595.1 Phalaenopsis equestris
ATTTAGAAGTGTCGCAGAAAAACTAACATACCCATTTTCTCTCATTTCCCAGTCTTTAGTTTCATCCGTTAAATATTGGTAAATTTCATTCATCTGGTTTCTTGTCGGGACTAAGTTGGAATAATGGCAGACAGGAACGTTCTCGATCATATATAATTCATTGATCCATGCAAGTGTAAAAGTTATCCATCTACCTCGCATATAGACGACTCCCTGGTTGATTCCATGCAAATTAACAAAAAATTTCTTCACCACAGGAACAACCACGACGGCGGTACTATAGCACCACACTTCCCATCTTTGCCACACTAGCATCTCTTCAATTTCCATCGAGGGATTATTCAATCCTTGATTTACGAATCCTCATTCCTTACAAATCCTCGTTCCTTGATTAATCTTTTCTTTGCCAGTACCTTGTTAAAGATTTACTGCGCTTCCGCACTAATGAACTTTCTGACCCATAGTCCCAGAAGATGATGCACCAATTCTTTGCATATGATTTTCAGGGGAATTGGACACCATAAGGATGAATTTGGTGAAGTTTCACTTCATTTTTGGGGAAATATGAACTTAGGAATCGAATTTTAAAGTTTAAAAGGAATGACTCCCGCCTAAAACCACAAAAAATCGTCCATTCAAACTCAAAAAACCGCCATCCCGCCGGTCTTGCCATCAGCGGCATAGAGAGCGCTGTCGGCACGCCCGGCGCCCAAGGCAAAAATTGCACAGTTTCGTTCTGGTCTGAATGTGTTCCAATTTTTCTCTATGAATCCAATTTTTATTCAAGGGTAAATAAGAGTAGTAGATTTCACCACTACCACAAACTAATGATAATTCAAATAAAAACTACTGCAATTACAATAAAAATAAAGATAACTATGGGTTGCCTCCCATAAAGTGCTTGGTTTAACGTCGTCAGCCTGACCTATTTAGGTATTATTCAGGTTGACTGATCATTAAAACCTCTTTAAAATTTGGTCTTTTACCCTCAAAATACGGTTTTAATCTGTGTCCATTCACTTTAAATCTTTTTCTAGTCTTTTGATCTTCAATTCAAGGGCACTGTCAGCGAGCCTTTAGTATTTAATTACCTGGACTCTCAGGAAAAAACCACCGTCGGCGGCGGCGCGGGCGG
>NW_018164812.1:47148-47572 GCF_001263595.1 Phalaenopsis equestris
GCAAAAACCAACATGTCCATAAAAACTCCTAACCTCTCTTACATTAGTAGGAGGTATTAGTTTAGATATAACTTGAATTTTTGCAGGGTCTGCTTCCATACCATTTTCTAAAATTTTATGCCCTAAAACAATTCCTCCTACAATCATAAATTGACATTTCTCTCAAGTCAGAACTAAATTAGTTCTTTCTCATAACTCCAAAACTTTTTCATGATAATTTAAGCATGCGCCAAATGATTTTCCAAATACAGAGAAATCATCCATAAATGCTTCCAATCCATCATCAATTAACTTACTAAATATAGACATCATACATCTCTCGAATGTTGCAGGTGCATTACATAATCCAAAAGGCATTCTTCAAAAAGCAAAAGTTCCAAAAGAACTAGTAAATGTTGTCTTCTCTTGATCCTTAGGAGCAATA
>NW_018164812.1:47582-48234 GCF_001263595.1 Phalaenopsis equestris
CTAAAAAATAAAAATATTTGTGCCCAGCAAGTCTATCTACCATTTGGTCTAAAAAGGGTAAAGGGAAGTGATCTTTCCTAGTGGCAGTGTTTAATTTACTATAATCAATGCAAATACGCCACCGAGTAACTTGTTTGATAGGTATTAATTAATCATTTTCTTTTATTTCAATAGTCACTCCTCCTTTCTTAGGAACACAATGAATTGGACTTACCCACGCACTATCTGAAATAGGATATATAATTCCAGTGTCTAAGAGTGTCTAACCATTTCAAACTTTCCTTTTTAACTACTTCTTTCATCATTAGGTTTAATCTCCTTTGTGGATCAACTCTTGGTTTATATTATTCATGTAGTATAATTTTGTGCATACAGATCGAAGGACTAATTCCTTTAATATCAGCTAAGGTCCAACCAGAAGCTTTCTTATATCTTTTTAATGTATCCAAAAGTCTTTGCTCTTGCAAATCATTTAATTCTGAAGATATGAAAACACGTAATGTAGATGAGTTTCCCAGAAACACATACTTCAAGTGGTTAGGCAATGTTTTCAACTCAAGTTTAGGTGTTTTTATAATTGACGGAACTAGATTCTTATCAGCATTTCCTGGAATATCCAGCATCTCAAATCTTTCCTGAACATAATTTAATT
>NW_018164812.1:49754-51246 GCF_001263595.1 Phalaenopsis equestris
AAAAAGTTTGAATTATCAACCAATCTTGTAACGAATGTTGATGACACTTCTTAAGAAGATTTTTAAATCTCTCCCAAGCTTCATATATCGACTCTCCATCAATCTGACAGAACGATGTTATGTCATTTCTAAGTTTAGCAATTTTGGATGGAGGGAAATATTTGGATAGAAATTTTTGTGAAAGTTCTCCCCAAGTTCTAATTGATTATGGTGCTAACAAATTTAACCACATCTTAGCTTTATCCCTAAGTGAAAAAGGAAAAAGTCTAAGTCTAACAACATCATTTGAAACTATGTCATATTTAAAGGTAGCACACAATTCTAAAAAAATAGCGAGGTGTAAGTTAGGATCTTCATTTGGTGTACCTCCGAATTGATTGTTTTGTACCATTTGGATAATAGTAGGTTTAAGCTCAAATGAATTAGCAACTACATCAGGATTTTGGATAGATAAGTGAATTTCATCTGTTGTAGGAATTGCATAATCTCGTAGGGGTCTAGGTTGGTGTTCATTTTCTATTCCTTGATTATTCATGTCGTTTTCCATTGTATCAGAAGTTCTAGGTTATCTTCTCAGTCTTCTAATTTTTCTAATAGTGTGTTCTAATTCTGAATTGTAGGGTATAAGATTTTCAGGTCCAAATTTATGCATACAATTTGAAATCAGTAAACAGAAAAATAGTTAACTAAATATGAAAATAGGATACCGGCTCTCACTTCGGAGCTCCCACGTTCCCCTCTCCTGAGGGCTAACATCTACACTTCATCACCCAAATGATAGGACTAAATTAGGGATTTTAGTCCGTCACTCTAAAATCTCCAATTCTACGACCGATAATTTTATTTCCCTATTTATTTGCACCCAACTTTCAAGGGCTTTGACCTTCCTGAATCTTGGATGTAATCTTCACTTTAGTCGTAAAACTCAACACCAAAAACTTGGCAACGGTTATAGATTCGATAAAGTTGTATATATAAAATATTCAATAATGGTAAAGTCACACTTATCAACGCAAGTATACGTATCACTCAAGTAATATAGGGCTCTAATTGAGTCCTAGATATTGATGCCACAGGGAGTAATATTATAAGCTATGAACTAAGATTTTAGAAAACTAATACTTAATCGCAATAATGGAATTCAAATTGCTTATCTGTCACTAATAGGCAATTGAAATAAATATGTAATTTTAATAACTCTTAAATAACTAATTATACTAATAAAGGTTTTAATATGATATTCAATATATAAGAAAATATCCTTCTCCTTGTCAAGAAATTATAGTGAATGGATAAAGTGAATTAGTTCAAATTGTGTTGTGCCAAATAAGAGCATACTTATTCTTTACCCTTTGGTCCAGCATAAAGAACATTGACTAATCTTATGCTTTTTTACTGAATCTACGGCTAGGTTGGGAGGATATCGGCTCTCACTTCGGAGCTCCCACGTTCCCCTCGCCTGAGGGCTAACATCTACACTTCAGCACCCAAA
>NW_018164812.1:51389-107511 GCF_001263595.1 Phalaenopsis equestris
TCAACATATTTTAACAAATCAATTGGCCAGATTGAAAGTAAATTAAGATCGAAGTGAAAAGATCATCACAATTTCTTTAACATTTTTATGGCTCAACCAATTCAAATCACCATTTAACAAGTCTCAAGACAAGGAGAAAGACAGATAAAACTACTCAAAATACAACAAAACTCATAATTCATATATAAAAGCAAAGTCATACAAACTATAACAAGTAAATAACACTTATCTCTAATTTCTCCCCAAGCAAACGCCTCAAAGTTCCTCTGAATCTCTTCCTTTCTTTACAACACACAAAATTTCTCTTCGAAGCGGCAAGAAGGTAGAAATCTCTCACTTTCCATCCAATCTTACAATCTCTCAATAAAATTCCTCACAATTAAACACTATAGCAAACTATCTACACACTAATAGAACCTCTCTAATCTCCAAGACCACGAGAGCCTATAGAACATCCTTCATTTTTGACCAAAATCTTCTTTTAAAGTTGTGGATGAGTTTTCCCAAGAGTTGCCTAAGCATCCCTCCAAAATTTGTCCTCATCCAATGCATTGTTGGACATAACCGCCGATCTCGCCGTCAGCGGCCTCTAGGGTGCCGTCGGCGGGATTTCTAAATCATTAAATCTGGAGTCTCAGGAATTTTTGCCCTCCGGGCCGATTTTTGCCATCGGTGCCGTTGGGCTCGCCGTCGGCGCCCTTGTTCAAATCTTCACATTTTGGTCATTTTCGCTCCCCAATCGCTCCTTTTTGTTTTTTTTTTCTCCATTCATCATTCCTGCAATAAAAGATCAAAAATACTTTTCTTTAAAGTGTAATATCATCAAAAACAATATAAAATAGGTATGAAAATCTCAACATTTTTTCCTTTGGTCACTTGCAAGTCTACAAGATGAAATAAAAGGCCATCATTGCCAAGAAAAGATTGAAATTATCCTTGGATTATAAGAGGCTAGAGGCTGAGGAGCATGAGCCTCAAGTGGATGCTCTCTTTAAAGAAAGCCAAGAGCTGAAAGAAGCTATATTCAATGTTCTCCTACATGGAACATGCCCAAAATCTTTCCTGTCAAGTAGAGGTTGACATTTTCCTCACCATTGGGAGGTTTGTGAAACATAAGCTAGTTGATCCCAAATGGCATGAGATGGAAGAGTTTGGAACACATCTCTTGGACCCTTAGGATGAAGGAGGCAATCAGACGAATAGAAGCTCTAGCAATGTTGAACGAGCAAAGGGGGGCACAGAAAAGGGTGTTGAGGGCTCCTTGATTTTTTACTCTCAAAGAAAAATAAGTTTTATTTTTCTTCCTCTTTTTTTTTCAAGTGTTTTAAGAAATTTGTTTTTTATTTTTCCTTCTAATAATAGTCCTTTTTGTAAAGGAAACAGAAGTATGTAATCAAGTTCTTTTAAGGAAATGAGAAAGGCAAGTTATTTTAACTTTATGTCGATTGTTTGGCAACAAAATCTCTTAGTAAACTTGTTGTAGGAGATGCACCCCTAGTTCAATTTTTTATGATGATCGTCATGCACCCCTAGCACAGTTTGTCACTGTCGAGTGGCTATTTATTTTTATGACCTAAGATAATTGCTCTATGCCCCTCATGAAACTTGACGCTACTGGGCAGCGAGTCATCTTAATGGCCAGAGACGATCGCCCTATATCCTTTCACAGTGCTTATCACTGCTAAGAGGTGAGTCATCATAATTACCTCAATTGATTGTTCTACACTCCTCACAAAGCTTGACGTTGTCTAGTGGTTTTTGATTCTAAAAGTCTAAGGAACATTATTTTACACCCATCATAGACCCCGTCATTGCTAGTTTAAAATCAATTTTTAAGGATCAACAATGATTATTCTACACCCCTCTTAGAGCTTATCATCGTCGAGTGTGATTGTTTGTCAGTCTCGTTTATTTCGTGGGACGTAAGTTATTTGAGCCTAGTAAACTCATAATTTTTATTTTTTCCTTTAGTATTTTGATCTGAAATGATTGTGCCTATATGAAAGAGAATTTATTTGTAGTAAAGAACAAATATAAAAGAAATTCAAATGTATAAAAAAAACATTTCATTCATGAAAATTAAATACAAAAGTTATAGAGTTTTCTATTTTAAGAAAAAAATATTTTCAATTCATCACCGCTCCAAATGTTAGGGACCTCTTTTTGAATGAATTTTTTTAAGAAAAAAATATTTTCAATTCATCACCACTCCAAATGTTAGGGACCTCTTTTTGAATGAATTTTTTTTAATTAGTAAGCTCTAGGTCCGACCTTCTGGTGGATAATGTAGTCGTTCTAAGTCTAATCTAGTTTACCGATTGCTTGTGCTTTATAGCAGGGTCAACTTTATTTAAGTCCAACTCTCCAAGTGCAAACATTTCTTCTCAGACATTTTTTTTCTTCTTTGTTTGAAGTATTCCTGAAGAAGAGCAAAGTTAGTATGATTTTCCTCTGTCAGGTCTAGTACAAACATTATTTATTTGTTGTTAGCTTCTTGCCACTCCCCTAGATTTTCTTTGTCAAAGCTGAGGCAGTCATAACCCTTTAACTGTGATTGTTGTGTTCTACTAGTAACAAGGCCTCCATCTCGTGAGAGCATGAATGGAGTTTGGCTGGTGGATGAGGATGGCATCTTTCGGATCACCCATAGTACCAAGGAAAGTAAGTCTACCCATCTTCCTTTCATTACTTCCACCTTATTCCTTAGTAGATTTAGGATAATTTTGTTGGTGGCTTCTACTTGGCAATTTGTCTGAGTTTATGCATTGAGGTGAACATGAGGTTAATTTCTTGGGTTTTACAGAAATCTAAAATCCTTTATCAGTAAATTGGTTATGTTATTCATGATGATGACACTTGGTAATACATATAGGTAAATTAGATCATTCCAGATAAAGTTTCAAACATCTTATGCTATTTTATGGGCAAGGGCCTTTGCTTCGATCCATTTGAAGAGTAATTAAATTCTATTGCAGAAACTTGATCTACCCTTATACGATGGAAAGGGTTTGAGGATGTTAAGCCCCCAGATGATGAAAAGTTAAGGACTTATAATTTGATGAAGTTTTTTGACCAGTTGGTGTCATAGCGTGTTGTATTTTTGACATTACACACATCTTTGAGAATATTAGTTTTGTATTTTTTACTAATTTTAGCCAAAAATATCCATGTCATTGGATCTGCTGGGCTAGTTTTTTCGTTCATAATTACTCTCACACTCCTTGCCATGAACTTCTTGGAGGATATCTTCAATATTGTTTTCTTTATCACACTTCAGGTATATGGATGTTGTCAGCTTTTTTAGTAGTTTTCCCCTGATGACCATCAGATACTGTGCAACTTTAAATTTGAATCTTCTTTGAATGGTGATCTCATCATCAGTTTCTCCTATTTTTTGACAATGAAGTTATGGTTCAAACAAGCTTTTCTTCTCTTCGATGTGAATCTCCATTACTAGTGGCTCTTCAATGGTATTTCGATCGAGCCTTTGGGATTATCCTTCTCCTAATTGGATATTTTTGGATAGGATGTCGACGATCTGTCGATTTTAATTTTTACATTCTCAAGGTATTTTTCCATCGTCTTTACTCTTGCTTTGAATTCTCCATTAAATTGGTTTACAACTAGCTGTGAGTCTAACTTTAGTTGTATGTGGAGAGCTCCCTTTTTGGATGCAAAGAATGATTTGTGATCAAGGCTTCATATACTTCTTGTTTTTTACTAACCCGAAAACTTACCTCAACTTAGCGGTAGATATTTTCTTCCATTGGACAACATAAAAACACCCTAAGACAAGCGTTCAATCAGCTAGAGTCCCCATCTGTGAATAGAGTCCATATGATTTTGTAGATCATTAGCTCCTCCCCAACTTTTAGCTGTTTGGAAAAATCTGTCAAGAAGTCAGAGAGAACCTGTGGCTTTATTACCCTTCGAGGGACGTAGGAAATGTTAAATACACTAAGTTCAACTGCCCATTTAAGTAGTTGCTCGGAATGCTCTGACCGTATGAGGACAAATTTTAGTGGGTGGTCAAAAATTATTATATGGGATGTATCTGAAAGTACAATCAGAGCCTGTGTACTGAAACCATCAAAGCAAATGTTAATTTTTTCATTATTGGGTAACTGTGTTCGAAGTCTCTAAGGACTCAACTAGTTTAGTATATTGGGTATTGCTTCTCGAGTTATTCTATGACCAGAACTAAACTAACGGTCTCTGAGATGATCCCTTAGGTAAATGGAGAGCTCTAGAGCAAAAGGAAGAGGTGAGAAATTGCTTGAGGCTCACAAAGGGTTCTACACATTTGACTGTCCACTCAAAACACTTGGCTTTTCTAAGTGCTTTAAAAAAAGGGGCATATTTTTCTCCTAGTTTTGAGATGAACATGCTTAGTCCAGCAATTTGGCTTGTTAATTTTTGTTTTTCTAAAATATTTTTGGGGGATGACATCCATGAGTGCTTCAAAGTTCTTAGGTTTGGTTTTTATGCCCTCAAGAGTTAGTATGTACATCAAGAATTTACCGATGGAGGTTTCAAATGTACATTTCAATAAACTCAACTTCATGCTAATTTTTTAATTGTTTGAAAAGTTTCTTGTAAGTCATCTATATTTTGTGCGACTGACTGGCCTTAACTAACACATCATCAACATAAACCTCAATGCTTTTCTCTAATGATTTGGATTAAAAACTTGAGATGATGATAAGTTGTTCAAACATTCTTGAGCCCAAAGAGCATTACATTATTATAATAAATTTCTTTGCTAGTAATAAAAGAATTTTTTTTTGGCATCAGCTGGATGCATCTTAATTTGGTGATACTCAGAGTACGCATCAAGGAAACTTTAAATAGAATGGTTGACTGTCAAATCCACCAATTGGGTTGATCCCCAGCAGCAGGTATGCATCCTTTGAATCGACCTGGTTTAAGAAGATGAAGTTAACATACATCTTCAATTTTTCATTTGCCTTCTACACCATTACAACATCGGAGATCCTTGTGGGATATTACACTATTTTGTTGTAGCCAGCATCCCTCAACTTCCGCACCTTCTCCTTATGGGTCTTGCTAGTGTTGTGATGGCACTCTTGATTTTTTGTTTCAGTAGATGAGTGATGAATCTTTGTTCAACGATGGCACATTGCATCAATTGGTACACCAAACATTTCAGCTATTTTCCATGCAAAAACATCTCAGTTTTCTTGAAAGGACCAGATCAATAGTTCTCTATGTCTTGCGTTAAAAGCTTTGTTGATTAGAAAACATTTACCTTGCTCCCCTTCAATGATTGAGATTTTGAGGGTGGTCTCATTGGTTATGAGACCTCATGTCTTGAGTGGTCGTGCTCCACATTGCTTCTGACTCGAAGGTAACGAACTCGGGAATGTTCCAGGAACCCTCTAACTGTGACGATTTATTTATCTTGCAAAAATTGGACTAATAAATGATAAGTAGAGACCACCACTCTAAAATTGTTAAGGAGCAGGTGACCAAATATAGCATTATATGTCAGGTGAGAATCCACCACGAGGAAATCATCCGTCGACTTGAACTGTTACATAATCTCACCCCAGCTGACTTGGAGCCCACTCATAATTAAGAGTGCTTCCTTCCTATCACTCAAGAAATTATACAATGGTCTAACTGGTGCAATCATTCAGTCGACGGTAAGACTTAATTTATTGAACACCTATTAAACAACAAGTTGACAAAGCTCCCTATATAAATCAAAATGCTCCCAACTTGATAGTTATTGAGCACTGTTGTCACCACGATAGCTTCATTGTGATGGTTCTTTCTCTAGGGTATATCAGTGTCTATGAAATATATCGATGGATGACTTGGGTTTTAGGGTGAAAGTGAAGGTACTGAGTTCCCTAGTTTGTTGCCTCTTCCATTTTTCTAGCCTAAATGGTTCGATTCCTCCAAATATGGTAGGTATAAATCCTGCAATATGGATGGCGTTGTTAAAGATTGCTTTGTCTAGTACAACCCTCATCGGGACCTTACCTAGCCTTTCAGTCGCGACTCCTGGAGGGATAAATTCCATCGACTTTCTCTCTTTTGTCAGCTCCTCGACCAGACTCTAGAAGTGCCTACATTCCTCCATATCGTGTTACCTAGCCTTTCAGTCGTGACTCCTGGAGGGATAAATTCCTTCGACTTTCTCTCTTTCGTCAGCTCCTCGATCAGACTCTAGAAGTGCCTACATTCCTCCATATCGTGATTGCAATATCTGTGGTACTTGCAATACTTTTTTTTTGCTAGAGAGAAGATCCGATTCTCATTGGCGGTGCCTTCTTAAAAAAATTATTATCTTGTATGGCATCTGCTATCTCCACTATTAACACCCTTACAGGAGTGGCCTGAGGGGCCTTGTGATTATACCACGGTTGCTCGTAGTACTGAGTCAGTCTCTCATGATACTGGATCAGCCACTGATTATGAGTCACAACTCATACTCGTTGGTAGCCTCAATGGTGAGCATAATTATTGCCGGGGTGACTTTCACAACGTGGTTGGACGAGGTGGTCACATGTTCTCCGATGGTTTCCACCTGCTACCTTATGATGGTCACTTTTCGTGCCTTTGGTTGGAGGGCTCATGGGCATTTTCATACGTCTTGACGTATTTAATAGCCATCTCTAGCAACTCGGCAAAGCTTTAGGCTTCCACGAGGGCAAGGTCAAAACGAAACCTCTCCAATCTCAAACTTGTGTTAGAGCGGTCTGCACCATATCGGGTATGAAATCCTCCACCTATAGTGTTTCTCTCTTGAACCTCACAATGAACGAGTGTAAGCTCTCGTTGGTCCCTTATTTTAACTACCATAGAGATTGAGCGCTCTTCTTAGGTCTCTGGACACTAGCGTACTGTGCTAGAAAGAGTCTTCTGAATGCTGCAAAGAAGGTAATGCCACCAACTGGTAGCGCATTGAACCATCTAAAGTAGATGATCTCAACATTATGTAGAACAGTTTGCACTTGGCGTGTCAAAGATATTTAATAGGCACATTGATGAATCAAAGAATGCGAGGTGATCCTTGAGATCTGATCGTCTCTTTTATGATTCCAAAGCTGGTTGTTTAAACTTTTTCAAGGGTTTTAGCTCTCTAGATTTGAAGGGAGAAAGCATTCTCTGGTTGCCAAATACTTCAGTTCGCCCAAGGGAATGTTGTTCCACCATGGGGGCGGATCTGAAGCTGTCCTAAAATACCACCTCATCGACTCTCGCTGGTAGATGATTTGGTCTCCTCCCATTTTGCGTCAGTGGTTCCTCTCAATGGGGGTTATGTGGCTCTTACTGAACACGTTATCCTCCTAGAAGAGGGACTACTTTCAAGGCAGCCAACACTCTGAGGACCTCTGCAAATTGTCCTGAGATTTGATTCGTGATCTGAATTTTTAGATATTGTAGACCCTGTTACTTGAATCCTTATACAAAATTTCTAGTGCACACTATCTCTACTATGTCTTCCTGACTAGTTTCTTCTAGCTGCTGTTGTGCTCCTGTTTTTGTTGATAACATGATTTCACGCTCACTGCACCTAAAAGAATGCTGAATCCAAAAGTTTCTAGGAAACACACACAAGGAGTAGAGTGTAACACAATGTAGGAAGAAGAAACATTAGAGAGCAGTAGAAATGCATAAGCTTTTATTATGAAATGAACCCTATTTAAAGACATAGGAGCATGTTCATTGAAATTACAGATCTGCCCTCTAATCATTAGTTTCTGGGGGGCTCTTTTAGTAAATTATAGAATATTGAATATAATAAGACAGGTCGACCTATCTGATCTGTGCGAGGTCTCTCAATCGTTCGTCTGCCTTAATTGTTTGTCTTAGACTCCCTCGTTAATGTCTAGTTGATAATAAAGCCATTAACTGTTGGTTCTGTGAGGAGTCGATCATTAGGTGATTTGATCCTTGAATATCTTGTCTTGGGATTCGTGATCGACATGATTGCAGCTAATCACTCGAACCACCATCGGTCGTCTGACCAATCACCTTGCATTCAAATTGCAGACGATCGCTCAACCCTCCACCGAGCATCTGACCCATCATTTGTCATTTTCTCCCCTTGCTATTGGATTGCACCAAGATACGTGCTGACGTATTTTTTTGTATACAAAACCCAAAATATACTCTTCAAAATATTATTTGAACACAGGTTAACTTGATAGAGATGTGGATTGCTTATGTTGTTTTATGATAAAGTTAACTATCAAATATTATATATTTTGTTGAACACTCTTATCATAAAATTTCAATGTAACATATAATAAAATATAATAACATTATTTTTTTTATATGATAATATTAGATTAGGTATTGTATGATCAAATATCTAGTACAAAGAAAATAAAAAAAAAAAGTTTTAGTTTTTAAAATAATGATTTATATAGACTGAATAATTTAACATATTTTGAAATCATAATAAAATCTTGATGTCATTTGCCGCCGATATCATTAATAGTAACAACAACTATGAAGCGAGCCTGCAACTTAACCCCGGCGATACAGTAAAGCAATCCCTTTCTTCTTCTCCCCCTCGAAGCATAGCACCCGATCGCGCCTCCATAAAAGAAGCCTAAACTGGCAGGTCCGGCATATCCCCTCTACCTAGACCATTAATTAAAGCCGTCAAGCAAAAGAGCGAGCAAAAATGCCGCCGCGAATTTTCTCCGTCGGCTATAGCTACGACGAGCGGCAGCTGAAGACTAGCAACGGGAAGCTCTTTGGACGGCGGCGGACCATTCACCAGCTATTCGGCGGAGGAAAAGGTTCTGTTTTCATTCTTCCTTTCCCTTCCTGGCTGTTTTTGGGAAAAAAAGGGGGGACTATTGATGTGTTTCTCATAGAAAATTGTTTATCTTATTAGTTCTAAAAATTAATTGATATTGGGCTAGTTGGATTTTCCTTGTCAAGACAATCGTTTTGATGAAATTCAGATGTTAATTTGTCTCTTAAGTAATATTAAGGAATTTCTTAACACACTTATAAGTAATTTATTCAAGTTATTTTAGACTTGGATTAAGGTATTTTTAATATTATTATTTTCTAATTATGGAGTTTGAATGATCTTTGAGGCAATTTTTAAAACTTTTTAACTTGAATGTTTAGTTTTTTTAGAGCTTAAATTTGAATCAGAATATGCTCTTAGACTAATGAGATTGTTGGTGGAATATCAAAGATGTATGAGAATAGCTTAGATTGTATTAATTACATTACATAGGTGTTTAGGTTTTATGCGACATTAATAAAGAAATTAATATTTCCATTTTTTTTTTCAAGATAAAAAAAGTTTACTGATTGTTGAATTGTTGACAATGATGAACGCTGGAAGTTATTGTTACTTGGTGCTGATGATGGTAGGCGGCAAACAATAGATGTTGACAAGTAGAGCTATATAAACTTCTAAATTATACAAATCTCTCGTCATCGTTATATATGTAAAAATAAGGATTATTTATAGTATTGTGGAAGGAGCATCCTTGTCATATTGATTGAAAAAGAGAACACTCCATGGAATGGTTAGAATTGATCGACTTGATCCTTCATTTTTATGGACATGTTGTCTCAATGATGTCAAAACTGATTGAGAATGGGCTAATTAGATTTATCTCGTTAAGATGCTCATTTTTGGCCAAAGCATATTGTGTGACAGGACCGTGTTAGCATGAATACCAAGGCAGAACATGAGCACGCAACAAAATGGGGTGAACCCCTCGGTCAAAGTTTTCAAAGAGCAACCAATAAAATAATCCAATTTTTCTAGGGAGAGATAGACGCGGAGACAAGAAAAACATCCAGAGCTTTGCCTAGTCATTCACCTTGTTAGCTCGACGACAAACTTAATATTCAAATGAATGACATCCGCTGAATGAGTCAAGTTGAGGCAAGTCAATCATCAATTGAATGAGGTAGGTTAGTCAGCGGCCCTAGTTGTAGTCATAAATAAGTTCGACCAAGAGACTTTCAAACCACCTCCACATGATTCAGCCCGTCAAGGCCGAACCAACAAGCATAGGAGTGATGAGCAAAGTTTGTAGCTGTCAACCAATAATCCATCCTCTGGAACCTTTACATATATTGTGCAAATGATCTTCCAGCCCTTAGATTTATTTGTATAGGAAAAAAACTTAAGGGTAAATATGTATCCATGGTACCTTCCATATCTATAAATGAGTGAACCTTTCATGAGAAAAAGCGCTCTGAACACTCATTTCTTCAATGTTCATCTTTTCTCTCTCATTTTTCGTGCTCTATTCCTTGGGTGTGATTCCTGGAAACTCTTGTGTTCAACACTCTTAAAGGTACGGTGAGCGTGAATTCATGCCACACACAAGAAGAGGATCATAGCGCAGTGGAAAATTAGCCGCCCAAGAAACACGAAACCATGTAGATGTGGATGATATAAGAGAGATTTTATGCAACAAGTAATTGAGATGATAGAGCAGTTGATGCTAGATGTGAGAGAACGGATGGTGGGTGCCTTTCAAGAATCCTTGGCCAGAGGAGGCCAAACCTGCAAAGCCTGAACCAACACGAATATAATCACCAAGGCGCGAACCCCGGCACAGAGCAACAACCAATGACAGGTGAGATGAGCCGTTACCCAATGGTCAAATGTCCCAACCAATAGTAGATGAGGGTGATGAATTTCATTACCAGGACATTATCGGATCAACCCTGATGGAGAGCAATCACACCATGTGGACCACAGCCCTCCGCCACGCGGAAAACACCTTCTCTTAAAATATTTCTGAGGCTGAACCCCTTGAGAAGTTCAAATATACCAACTCAATTTGTACAAACGACTCACCGACCTGGCCAAACACGTAGCCACTGTCGAGTTGGCAGTCATCATATTCAAGATCACTGGCGCATTCAAGTGCCTTATGTTCCTCACTACGTTGAGGGAGCTGCCCATTTGTTTGCTCAACGCTCCTCCGGTAGGATTCATTCCCTCCTTCAAGTTTAAATGACTATTCATAGCCCATTTTATCAGTGCACAAAAGTCACAGAAGAAGTCTCAAGCTCTCTTACTGATCAAACAAAAAGAATGAGAGACCCTTCGCTCGTATATCAATATATTTCAGTGGGAAATGATGAAGATTCAAAATATCGAACCTATGATTGTGCAAACCCCCATGACGTAGGGAGTAAAGAACGAGCATGTCAAATATGCTCTGTGCTTGTGCGAACCAAAGTCGATGGAAAAACTGCTAGAGATGGCTAATCATCATATTGCCAATGAGGAGTTAGTCCTTAACAATCGGGAAGAAGCTAGGAAGGCAATCGTTGATGCCCAATCTTAGAAGAGAGCATCGATAGATGATGCTTGGTAGGTGAAGGACGTCCCATGTCAGCCTACTCACTTACATTACGAAAGTGACCCGCAAAACGACGATAAAGAGAGTCGGAAGAACAACTGTCAAGATAGGTGGTCTCAATACCCTGGGTAACAACTGGCTCACCCCAATGAGTGACCGACAACCCAACTAGAAAAACTCAAAATGAACCCCATATGAATTTCAATGGCCAAACTGGTGGAAGCCATCCAAGAAAAGGATTACTTCAAGAAACCTTGGTCAATGAGGGCCATAAGATTGTCCCAAAACCCGAACAAATTTTGTGCTTTCCATAGAGACCACGGCCATGACACGGAAGAGTGCAGACTCCTCAGAAGCTTGTTTGAAGACTTGATCAAGGTCGGGAAGTTGAAAAATTTTTTGGCTGCCAAGACAACTGGTGGAGCGAATGATGAGATGTTTGAACTAACTCCATCTGGATTGCTGGTATAATACCAGCAATACTCGGAGGAGGCGGAGAGTTCTCCCAACAATCAAGCCTGAAAAGAGTATGGTAGGGATAATTTTGCACCACAAACCTCACCTCTGAAGGACCACACATCCGCCCGTCACGTTGACCAATGAGACCTGCCGACGAAAGTTTAATTTTACAACAACACAATTGTCAATATGACTTTGATTAACGACTACCAAGTGGGAAGTATACTCATTGAAATTGAAAGTTAGGAGAACATCTTGTTCAAAATTGTATTCAACAACTTAATCTGAAGGCACAACCAATGAAAGCACTATCCGACCCTCTTTTTGGCTTCATGGGGGGAGGAAGGAAGCCCTGTAATGTTCACGCTGATGGTCACTTGGGGAGATGAGGATCACCAATTCTCAAGGTCCGAAGATTTCCTATTATTCGACTCTCCGCCCACGTAGAACGCCATCTTCTTTCGACTGTTGCGAAACAATTTTTGGGTGGTGGCCTCTACTTACCATGTGGTTGTGAAGTTCCCAGAAGATGGGAAGATCATTACTAATTGGGGAGACCTGGAGCAATCGAGGACATGTTATCTTCAAGCAGTGACTAGAGTCATTCAAGAATCACTCTACCTATAGAGCCGACGAGAGGTCGGCCGAGACCAGCAAGACCACCCTCAAAGTCCCTGCCACCGACAAGGAGACAAGTAAATTCTTTCTATTCAACAAGGTTTTGATTGCAGGTCAAAGGACTTCTCGTCCAAAAACTTCAAGAGAATTGAAACGTCATCACTTGGTCCACCGCCAATATGTTTGGAGTCTCCCTAGATGTCTTATTCCATAGATTGAACATCAATCACACTGTTCGGCCAGCCAAGTAGAAGTTGAGATCTTCGGCTGCCACTCTAGCCAGGCCGATCCAAGAAGTGAAAAACATACTGGAAGTTGACTACATCCGAAAATTGCATTACCCAACGTGGGTGTCAAATGTGATGATGGTGCAAAAGTCTAATGTGAAATGAAATATGTGTGTTAACTTCATCAACCTAAATGCCACCTGCTCGAAGGACAGTTACCTACTGCCGAGGATTGATGTGTTGGTGCACTCAGCGGTCAAACACTCTGTGATGAGCTACCTGGTTGCTTTCTCTAGCTATCATCAAATCAAGGTGCACTCCGCCGATGAAAAAAAATGGGTTTTATGACTTTTGAGGAGTGTATTATCACTTTTGAGGAGTGTATTGTTTTAATGTGATGCCCTTTAGGCTTAAAAATGTTGGGGCCACTTATTAGCAACTTATAAATGTACTTTTTGCTAAATAAAATGGAAGAAATAATGAAGTGTATGTAGATGTTGTGCAAGTAAAAAGTAAAGTGTCCAAATAACATATAAAAACCTAAAATAAACATTTGAACTCGCAGAAAATTTTACATGAATTGGAATCCCCTGATGTGCATTTTAGGCTCTTCAACCAAAAAATTTCTAGGTGGTGTCGAGGCAAAACCAGTAAAGGTGCATGCCTTACTGAACATGGCTTCTCCCTAAAGCACGAAAGAGGTAAAAAGCTAACATGCTGAATAGCCGGTCTTAACCGATTCATCTTTAAGTCGAGCGACAAATGCCTGAGATTCTTTAATGTCCTAAGAAAGACCAAACATTTTGATTGAACTGTCAAGTGCAAATAAGTATTCAGAAAGTACATTGACTCCCTAGCTTCACCTACACTCCTGCAGAGTTTAAAGCCGAGTGAGGAGCTCTCTCTACCTTGGAGTCAGGTCGGAGGTCGTCAATTTGTTACTAGTTTGGGAAGAACTGGGCAAACAATTCCATGTTTACTACACTAGCTATGTCCTGAGGAATGCCAAAAGTACCCTATCATGAAAAAACAAACTTTTTGCCTTCATCATGTTACCCTGCTTTCAAATACATCCAATTCTGGTCATTACCAATCACCCACTCAAGGTAGTCTTCACTCACCCAGAGCATTTGGTTCGACTCCTCAAATGGACCGTGGAGCTAAGCAAGTTCGAGATCTCCTACATCCCCCAAATGATGATCAGAGCTCCATTGGTGGTTGTTTTCTTAGCGGATTTCGTCAAGCCATTCAAACCAGACGAAGGAACTTCTACCGAAGATTGTATGTGAATTTTGTATACAGATGAAGCTTCCAATACAAGAGCCTCGGGGCTGGGTCTCACACTGAGAAGCGCATCTGGTGAGTGTTACTATCATTCAATCGCTATGGATTTTGATGTCACTAACAATTAGGTAGAGTAAGAGTCATTTTTTGCTGGACTATGACTGATATATCACATGGGTGGTTCGTACATTCAAGCAAAAATAAGCTCACAACTCATGTTCAATAAAATCAATGGGGCATTTGAGGCTTGAGATGAGGTGATGACAAAATACCTTGCTAAGGCGAAAGTAGAGATCAGACGTTTTACTAGCTTTTAAATCAATCATTTCGGACACGAAGAAAACTCGTTAGTTGACCTCCTATCCAAATGTCCCCAATTGGGGGCCAAACAACCTAATGATTGGGCCTGCTGGCAATCGAAGAAATTGAAGCAAGGAGGTGTCCACTGAAAAATCAAAGTGCAGGATGGACCCTTACATCGATTTTCTTGAAATTAAAGAATTGACAGACGAGGTCACCAACCTAAAGAATTTAAGATCAAGAAAGCCCAATACATGATCATGAAAGGGATGCTCTTCAGAAGATCCGCTACCTTGCTATACTTAAGTTGCCTAGGAGAAGCTGAAGCCAAGGACGTCAATCGAAAATTGTATTCGGGCAAATGTGGGAACCACTCTGGAGGAAAGACGTTGGCCTACTGAGTACAAATCTAAGGTTACTTTTGTCCTACGCTTGTCAAAGTCACCAATTAATACACAAAGGGATGAAAAAAATGTCAGAAATATGGCCCTTTGCAGCATCAGCTGTCTCGGTAATTACAACCTATAATAAGTATCTGATTTTTAGCCATTTAGTGGCTAGACATTCTTGAACTTTTTTCATCCTTCACGGGACTACATAAATTCCTCCTAGTTGCCATTGACTACTTCTCAAAATGGTTGGAGGCCAATGCATTCACCCAAATCACCGTAACCATGGTCCAAAATTTTATGTGGACTAAACTATATAATCGACACTGGCTTCCACTAATTCTCACAACCAATAATGGCACCCAGTTCGTCGATCGGGGTGTTAAAAGCTTTTTCATGAACCAAGGAATAAATTTAAAATTTATGTATGTGCACCATCTCCACAACAACGGTTAGGCAGAAGAGACCAAAAAGGTTAGACTAAACCTCATAAGGAAAATGGTCAAAGGAACAAAGGAATAAGGGGCAGATCTTCTGTCGTTGGTACTTTGGGCCATTTGAATGACGACCAAAAAGGTTAGACTAAACCTCATAAGGAAAAAGGTCAAAGGAACAAAGGAATAAGGGGCAAATCTTCTGTCGTTGGTACTTTGGGCCATTTGAATGACTTCCTCAATGGCAATGGGTCACAATCTTTTTATGTTATCCCACGACATGGAGGCAATGCAACCAGTCGAGTACAATTACCACAGCCAATGAACCGCCATAGCCTTTGCCTTTGATTAAGAAAGGCTAGCAGAGTGGCGACAAACCAATGAAGAAGGAGCCAGACTCGCGCTCAACTTGGCCAAAGATGTTCATGTCAGTTAGGCTTTTTGCCAAGAGAAAGTTAAAAGGGAAACCAAATGACACTTCAATAAACAAATAAAAGAGAAGTTTTTTGCACCAGGAGGCCTCGTCTTCCAAAAAGTCGATCAAGTAGCCTGAGGATAAGCAGTCGATAAGCTTCACTAGACGTGGACCCTACAGTTCATCGTCTCCAAAAGGGTTTCCTTAGGAGCTTGTAGACTCAAAACCTATATGGGCAACGACATACTCAAGATCTAAAGTGGAGATAACCTGAAAAAGTTTTTCCTTGAAACTAAAAAATCTCATGTATTGAATTCAAATTATCATGATAAGAAAGAGAGCAATGATTGACACTTTCTTAATCTAAAACTGCAAATTGTACGTATAACTTCTTTCACAGGATTCGAAAATGCCCATATCTCTTAAGTTGGTTTAAGAGACTAGGGAAATCAGAAACTAAAGCCTCCCCTTTAGGGCGAGGAACCTAAAGACTCCCCTTTGGTGGCAAACAACCTAAAGACTACCCTCTCGAGTGAGTAGCATAAAGCCTCCCATTCGAGGTGAGCCTGGGACGAGCAACCTAAGGACTCCCCTACAGGGTGAGCAACTTAAAGACTCCCCTCAGGGGTGAGCAACCTAAAAACTCCCATCCGGGTCGAGCAACCTAAAGCCACCCATTTGGGGCGGCCAACCTAAACACTTCCATCCAGGACAAGCAATCTAAAGCCCCCTCCAGGGCGAGCAACCTGAAGCCTTCCCTCTGGAGTGAGTAACCTGAAGCCTCCCCTTCAAGGTGAGCTATCTAAGAACTCCCCTTCGAGGTGAGCAACCTAAAAAATAACCTCCACCCAATGAATGATCAAAGTTAAGGGGAGAAAAAAAAAACACTTGAGTTCATCATCACAGAAAAACAAATGATAGAGGAAGATGTGAGACACAAGTAAGACAAATATGAAGGAAAAACAAGCAAAAGTTCATTTCTATTGGTTTCCATTACAAGTGTTTTATTAATCTTCATTACAAGTTCGTACACTTCAAATAAAGAGAGGAAAAAGAAAAAAGAGAGGAGCCCAATGCCTCTTGCCATCAAATTTCAAAGATGTGAAGTCGAGGAACCACCTTCCTCAACCAAATCCCATGGACCCCAAGATGGCTTCTTGGTTAAGAGAGACGGGGTCGACAATAACTTGGTAAATTTGCTCAAGTCCGCATATTTGAGGTTGACCATTCCCAATCGAACAAATTGATTAGTAGCGAACTATGAACTGAGCCTAAACTGGTTCACCCATTCTTCGGCATGCACTTCGACTGGGACTGACAAGGCGACCTTCAATGATGAGTTGCCATTTTCTTTCAGCATGAGCCATTCCAAAGCTCCCACCAAGTTCTCATCTTCATTTGCAAGGCGAGCTTAACCATTGTCCGCCTGCTGTAAGGCCTTTCTCAGTTGCTCTTTTATAACTTTCGCCCTCTTCCTTGCCCGTGCCACTTTTGCCACAATGCTAAGGTACAAATTGGATAGATAGTGGGATGAAGCCATTCTCAATAGCTGGTACCTGTCAACCAAACGTCACAACTCCAGGGGGCTAAGGCCATCCAATTTATCTTTGAAACTCTTGGACCATAGGGTGTCCACAAGCTCTGAGGCATGGACTCCACTCTCAGGCCATGATGGAACCAATCTTGCTGCAGATCAATGAGAGCAAAATGGGAATCCTGCAAGACAAAAGCATTTGGCCTATCCTCCCACATTGGGTTCCCATCATTCTTACCTTTTAGAAGGGAAGCAAAGGGAAAGCTCTCACTGTCCATGGGTTCCATCCCTTTTCTTCGCCGAAATCCATTAAAAACCATTGAACTACCTTCTGGCTTGGTGCGAGGAGTAGTACCGCCTCAGATAGATGTATGGAGTGAGGTCACTGCCTCTAGATTGGGCTCAGACCTGAAGCCTGCTTCATCATAATGCATGCTCTGGCTAGGAACTTGCTCCTCTCTCGATGCAGGTCAAGAGAGGACCAACTGGTTTTTTCCCTCTCAACAAGGCTAATGAAGCTTGATGTGTTGGAGCAGGGGTCCCTTTCAGCCCCAATTGAATCGTCGTTTGGGATAGACGTAACATCAGGCTGTAGAACGGAAGGACTTGCAATGTCACTGCTGCCAGCATCATCTGTCATAGATTTCTCTCAAACAAAATTAGCTCAATAGTCAAAATCCACTAGATTACGACAGTTTTTTTGAAAGTAGAAATAAGGAGGTCCAAACCTGGGTTCTTCTTTGGGGGCACCTTCTCATCCTCCAGTAGTTTCTTCACCCTCAATTTCTTAGTGGAAGCCTCGACCGCCTTACTTTGACTCCTTGTCATCTAAGGTGTCCCACAACTCTCCAGTCAATCACCTGTACTTACAAAGGTTCAAAACTTTGTTAATTATGTCTTCGCAAGTGTATTGGACAAAGAAAAGGCTTTTCCCTTCAATAGGCATTGCAAAGCCTCATATTTGGAGAGGGATCTTTTGCCGCTTGTAGGGCTTCCCACACGATAGAGTTAGAATCCCCCAATCTCTTGTTGACACCAGAAGGAAGTTTAATGTCTAGTTCATTACCCTGTCCTCCTGGTTTGATAAATCTAATCTTCATGTTCGAGGTGAAGTTCACATAGCCTTCCTGATCGACCCTGAAGGAAAACACGTCATAAAACAACTCCTGTGATTTAGGTCATCACCACCGCTATGTAGTCCAATTCGACTGTGTCTGAATAATGCCGCAATGATTCAAAATGGCCCGGAGCTCACAGTAGAGAGGACGACAAAGACCCTGAATGACTTGATCACGGTACTATACAAGTCACCCTCTATAATCATCAGTCGCCCGGTCGTTTGGCTTGGAACCTCCATTACTATACCATCCTCTTAAACATTATGCCTCTGAAGTCTCGAAACTTCATCCGAAGATAGCACCAAATGCTTTGATGCGCGTACTTTTCCAAACTTCTAGCCAAGTACTTAGAAGCAATAAGGAGTGGCTTGTGGTGGAGGGGAGGGAAGAGAAAAGAAACGATCAAAGAAAGCAAAGATAAAAAGTGAATTTGCAGAAGGGCCCGAACCATTTATTTTTATTGCGTCCATGATGGAGCTGAAGCACTACAAACTGTACCTGGGGAACACTAATCCCGTGTCATATCACAAAAAGAAGAGAGAGAGAAAGTTGACTAAAGTATCCACATAAACAAAAAACACGCAGATCAAAAATTGAAACTTATATTGATGTAGATAAAAAAGAATTTACAACCGCTCATCGGCTGTCAGAGGTGCAAGTGTGCTCGCCTCAACAACTCTGTACAAGACTCGACCTAACCTAATTTAAACCTATCAATACTATGCACCTCGGCTTGAAACCTAGAAACTGAGCAAGCCTCTCACATGTCCACCAGGTTCGTACGCAAACACATGGTCTTCATTTGGAGGAGCTCAGTTTCAATATTGACTTAAAGATCAAGCCGCTCCACTGTCAGCTTATCAGAAATGGTCAGTTGTGCCTTCAATTCGTGTATGTTAGCCTCTTGTTGGACCTCGGCTATCCTTCAAGCTTTGACCTCACTGGAAAAGAATTCTACCGTCTTGTCCATGTGACAAACCACAAGTTCAGTCGACTCACTTTTGATGTCCACCGATGTGTTCTCTGTTGCCTTCCCAAGAGTTGACTCCTACCCTCGACGACCTTCGACGAGTCAATAATAGGAATTGGATCCGCTCACAAATAAAGAGACATCACAGTGAGGAAAAAGAAGACCATTTTAGGCAGAAGAAGTAACTGTCAAACTCCTCCTACAAAGGAGTCGATCTACCTTAGACCAGACCAGGGATGAGAAACTCTCATCGGGCATGGTTGGAGTGTCCGCAGTTCTCATCTCCCCATTCTGAGAGGGGCCAGCTACAGCGTTTTCCTCGTGCAACATGATTTCAGGAGCCTGCCAGGTATCTTTCATTACTCTTTTGCTAAGGTTGGCTGGTGCCCCAACTGGAGTGGCAACGGAGTCCTTGTCGGGCTTCCGACGAAATAATGGAACATCATCAGATGAATCATCCCCTTCATCACCGCCATGTTCCAGTGATGGCTAGGCTAATTGCAACACTCTTCTCTTCTTAGAAGGTTCACCCCCCATCAGGGTGTCTTCCGTGCTCACCAATCAAGCTGCCTTCTTGCTGATGACTCTTAGCGGGAACTTTTGAAGGACGGGTTTTATGAGTCGGCAACCCAAAGGCCTTCATCAAAATATCATTTGATGGTTCACTGGGATTGCTCCTCTTACCACTCACCATGAAAATGCCTTCTACAGAGAATCACCAAAGCACTGAGCAGGGAAAAAATGCAAAGAAAAAAGCCACTAGAGACAACCTATTTATAAAAGGGCAGTGCACATAAATCCAAGAAGCTTAATTATTAAATGCTGATTTCAAGAATTAATGTGGCATTTAATGTTGTATTTAAACTTTTTTTGTTTTTATCATAGCTATTGCTTTCAAAAAGTATTAAAGTTGAGGAACTAGATATATGTGATAAGATCGTGTCCACACGAATCCCAAGGCAGAACATGAGCACGCAACAAAATGGGGTGGGCCAGTCGATCAAAGTATTCAAAAAGTAGCCAATAAAACAATCAAATTTGCCTAGAGAGAGATAGACACAGAGGCAGGAAGAATGTCCCAGAGCTTTGACTAGTCATTCGTCTAGTTAACTAGTTGACAAATAGGATATTTGAATAAATGATATCTACAAAATGAGTCAAGCGGAGGGCAGTCAATTGTCAAGAAAATTAGGTAGGCGAGTCAGAGGTATCAAAGCTAGTTATAAATAAGTTTGACCAAGAGACTTTTGGACTACCTCCACATGGTTCGACCCGTCAAGGCCGAATGAATAAGCATAGGAGCGATGAGTGAAGATTGCAATTGCCGACCAATAATCCATCTGTTGGAACATTTAAAAATATTATGCAAATGACCTTTGAGCCCTTAGAATTCTTTGTATAGGAAAAGGGCTAAAGGTTATATATGTATCCAGGGTACCTCCAATACCTATTAATAGAGGACCCTTTCATGAGAATAAGCTCTCTAAACACTCAATTTTTCACTATTCATCTTTTCTTTTTCATTTATCGTGCTCTTTTCCTTAGGTGTGATTCATGGACACTTTTCACATCAACACATATGGAATTTAGAATTGTTTAATCCATCTAGCAGGCTTATAAAATTTCTAACTTTATTTATGGCTGTATAATTTATGTTTATTTGAACTCAGATCAATGTGTTCTTTGAAATATTGTGTTTTTCTTATGACGATGCTCATTTTTACTTTAAGTCTATCCATAATGGAGTTCAAATAATCTTTGAGTTTGTTTAGGAAGTTTCTGCCTTGATTATTTGGATGCTTTGAGATCTAAACTTTGCATCAAGCACTAATTTGAGCTACATATAATTGCCAGTGACATATCAATGATGCATGAGAATCACTTAGATTGTATCAATAACAACACCCATATGTGTTTAGAACTTATATGAATTTAGTTTGATTTAATATTATATATTTCTATTTATTATATTTTAAAAAAATAATTTTAATGTTCGACAAATATTAGTTGGATAGAATAAAATAGAAGAAAATGTGAAGAAACCCAAAACCCTTTATTGTGCTAGTGTTTTCAAACATTGTAGTGAAACTTGTACGGAAATCAGTAGTTGAACCGGTTGAATCTTCTACCAATCCTCGCATTGGTTTAATAGTATTTCAAAATTTGATTTGTTGGAACTAACATATAAAAACTTTTGATTGAGTCACCCAAGTCTTAAATTCAGAGAGGTTGAATTAATTTTAGTAGAAATTGCATTGTAGAGATGATGATAAAAGGCAATATCATTAGAACTTGTTCCATGTATATGTGTTTTACCTTTTAACACACACACACACCCACACATTGTTATTACTTATCATCATTTTTCAAAATATTACATTATTTAAATATTCTTAATTACATTTGATAACATTTAAATTATCATGTTTTGGTTAGATTTTGATTGAACAATTAAACAAAATTTTCGTTCCCTCGGTTCAATGTCCGTTCAATTCTAAAAATAATAATTTCAATTCATATTTTCAATTGGTTAGTATGATATGCATTTGCCATTTTCAAGTCAGATTTGAAAATGGGCTTTTGTGAGGGCTCATTGGAAACAACCCATTAGATAATCGATGTTCTGAATTACATACATAGGGAATTCTAAGATTACTTTGACACCAAACATTTAATATTTCTTCATCATCAATGCGTATTACTCTCAGTGTAGTTACCACCATGTAATCACATCATTCACGAATTTCTTAATGTTTTATCTTTTTAAGATTGTACTAATCAAATCTCTATACTACCTTTGGTCATATAATTTATAATATTGTACTTACAATCATTCAATTTGGTACAAATTACAAGTTAAATTTATCCATACTTCAACGAGTAGGCCATCTTCCCTTTCATATGGCTGAAGGTGTCAATCTAACTAATATCACCCTCACCATAATCTCCCTCTACTGGTCTTCCCCAATCTCGCCACCCAAATTAAAATATAGTTCACTCCCAATATTTACACTTCATTTAAAGCTTAGGTTTAATCCCTACATCAATCATCCCATAACCTCTTATTGTCATCAATTTTTATGCGTTAAAACCCTTTTAACTCTGCATATGCCCCTTGGCCACAAGAAGACTAACTTTTTCTTACTCCATGTTTACTTGCCCATCTAAATTAGTCATTACTTTTGTAATATCCTCCACATCATCTCGTGATGCTTGGGCTAAGTTCACTAGGGATGTATGTAATTTGCTATCATTATCATGTTTCATTCTTCAAAGACATTCAAACATTAAAAGTTTGTGGTGAAAATTCTATATTCTAGTTTCTCAAAATTGTCGAGGAAATTAAATTAATTGAAGACTACCTTACCTGAATGGCTTACTTTCATGATAAAGCAAAATACATGCCTTTACTCTTGTCATTAATTAGGCATAAATGGTGCTTCTTCATCCATTTCCCAACCTTTGCCTACCCGAAGTCCTACAACAATTGTCCAAAATCTTATTGTAATTAGTGCTCTCCTTTATTGGTTATTGCCTTCCCAGCCTCTCTTTCCTTCATGTGCATTTATTGTATTTTTAAACTTTCCTTCTTTCACACCTACATGTGTCATAGAGAAATCCATGCCTCCAATGTCTCTAACCCATACAACCTTCCATTGATTGCACCACCCAACAAATATCTCCCATTCCAGCTAAACTACTACAAAACTCACTTATCAACATCATTCTCTACCTCCTCCTGCGATGTCTCCCATGCATTACTCCTTTCATTCTCCTTCAATTTTGAATAGTTGAAAACAAATGAACCATCTTTCTTGCATCATATGTTCACCTAATAAAAAATAATATATTTGCTATTTAACCAAATGCCAATTGTTGAGTGCTAGATAATGTAGGATAATAAAATTTAATAATATATTGTTATTTAAGCATATAGAAGATATTTTATTTTCTAATCTTTTCTAAAGATTAATTTTTTCAGCAGCATACTGTTTATTATAATGATACTTACTTGATACATATTTACTTCAAAATTTTTGGGTAATAAAGGTTTTGAAAATAATGAAATTTATAAGATAAAACATTTATTTGCAGGTATTTTTCTTTTAATTAAATTATAAACGTTTTTTCTTATTTAACTCCAAAAAAGTTAATGTTAAAAAATATTTTCAATGATTATTTGAAGCTTATTTGCTATAAATTTACACATAAATTACTCAAATTTATAATTTCTACGTTTCAAAAAATTCAAGGTGGTAGAATGATATTTTAACATTTTAGCATTGTTTGAAGATCAATCACACAAAGATAAATGTAATATAGTAGGAGGAGACACCATAGTTTTTATGTGGAAAAAAACTTAGAAAGGGAAAAAATCACGAAGCCCTCCTAGTCAAAACAATCTACAGTGTAATGTAAGTACATATGTCCCACTGCCCTACTGAATTAGAGAAGTTGAAATTACAAAGTTGTTAATGTCAAATGTAGTTTAGCTATAATAGCTATAATTGGGCTACAATAAATCTGGTTCTTGGCTGTAATTGCAGTAGTTAGCCACAAAGGTCATTGGTGGTTGCTACAAAAATAGTAGTTGGTCATAATGACTGTAGTCAGTGGCTGCAATAGTGGCAGCTGGCTTTAGAGGCCATAGCTAGAGACTTAGCAATAGGAGTTGCCACAAATGGCAGTAATTTGTGTATATAATAGCGTTTGTTGACCATAGTGGTTGTAGTTACAAGCTCTAACAATAGCAGTTAGCTACACAGGTTGTAGTTGGTGGTCGCAATAGTGACCATTGGCTATAGAGGCTATAGTTGAAAATCGTGATAGTAATAGTTTGTCACAAAGGCTGTAACCAGTGGTTAAAAGAACAATAGTCAACCACTGAGGTTATATTTGTAAATTTTAATAGTAGTTTTTGGTCACAAAGATCATAGTTAGTGGCTTCAATAGCTGCAGTTGACTACACAAGTCATAGTTGGAAGCTGTGATAGTAAAAGTTGGCGACAAAGGCTATAGTCAGTGGGTGTAATAGCAAAAATAGGCCATAGAGGTTATAGTTGGAAGCCGTGATAATATTATTTGACCACAAAAGTCATAATTGGTGGCTGCACGAGCAACTGTCGACCAACGAGACTGTAGTTGAAAAATGTGACAGTAGTAGTTTAATTAGAAACTATGACAGTAGTAGCTGATCACAAAGGCTATAGTCGGTGGCTGCAAGAATAGCAGTCGGTCACTGATGTAGTAGTCAAAAACTATGAAAGTAGCATTTGGTCACAAAGTCCATCGTTAGTGGTTGTAATAATGATGATTGGCCACCGAGACTATAATTGGCAACCATAATCTTTTCAATTTGCCACAGAAATTGTACTTGAAATTGCAATGTTATCAGTTAGTCACATAGGTCATAATTAGTAACAACAAGAACATAAATTGGCCACAGAGGCTGTAAGTTGTGCCTGGACCCCTTCTCTTAGGGAGAATGGGCTGCATTCTTTTACTGATCATTACTTTTGTCTTTATAAAACATGGAAAAAAATATAGGTGTTAGGCCACTATATTCTGGCTATGACAGCCATAAGCAGTTGTCACCAATGATCAACAGTTGGTGACAACAAATAGTGACGACCGACGGTGGTCGATGGTGGTCGGCTGCTATAGAGTCTGAAAGTTATTGTTGTGTATTCAATTTGTTACATATGTTTTTGAGATACAACATTTGCAACCAAGAGTTGTCAATGGTAGGTGGTCGACGATGACAAGCAACGGCGACAAACAGTGGTTGACGGTGGTTAAATAGTAGTCGACTGTGGACAGTGGCTACAAAAGTCAGAAGTTATCACTGGGTAATCACTTCTAGTCCTCCCTTTCAATTAAAAGAGAGGGGGTTAATTATAGCCTCTGAGAGTTGAGCATTTTGATCTTTTGGCAAATAACTTACCCAACCACTTGATTGAACATTGCATATTGACCCCCATTGATCATATGAGTTTTTTTAACAATTTGGGTGCCTTAATGACATCAGAATTCAACGAGTATAGACTCGTTGAATTTCTCTGGTTGAGTTGTTTGATTTGATTATAAATGTCAAATTTGGAGTCGTTCTGACAATTCACTTCACGATTGAAAACTTTTAATTGTGCTTCAATGGATTGATTTGGGCTAAGATTGGACCCAGATCGAACCAATTTTGGTATCATTATGTTCATCTTGTCAAGACGGTTAGTTTGACTATAAACTTGTTAAAATTAGGGCTTTATTTGATCTTGAATTTAAATCTAAAACATTTATTGCTAAAAAATACCTCGAGATTCATGTTAGGTGATAAAAATTTCTTGATGACACATCAATAATGAAGATGAAAGTGAAATTAATTGAAACTTGAAGTTGAAAATACATTACATATTTCATGCTGAAATCAAAAGGATAATTAAAATTACGATACGAAAGCAGCTGATAATAATCTGTGGAACTTCAAAACCTTCTAAATAGTTACTTGAACCTTTCTTAGACTTGAAATCAAAAGTAGTTCGCTCCAAATCCAAAATAAGTAGCTTGAAATTTCTAACTTAGCTTAAACTTTACTTCACATATGCCACGTGCACACCTACATTCATATATAGACATACTTGTTTGTTTGGTAATATATAAATTTACTTGAAACTACTACTAAATCTAACCAAATTCATTTGAAAATAAACTTTATTTTTTTTTCATGATTTTCTTATTGTAATGTAAAAACAACAATTTGATGCTGAGATTATATATGCTATATATTGATGATAAGTTTAGAGTTATTGAAACTTATACTGGAGAATTGTAGCTTTGGTAATCTTTTTAAATCTAATATCCAACTGGCCTAAAAGCACAATTCTGGAAGAGGCTGCCAACAATTTTATATGCTATCAAATCTATATGTTACTCTACTTGCTTAATTCTATATAGTAGAAAACTCTAGAAAAATTTCAGGCATCTTTGACAACATAATGAAATCCTGACTAATTTAAATGATATTGAAACTTCCTTTTATTATAAAATTACTCAATTTTCTAATATATAAATATATCCAGCTTCTGCTAATAAAGAAATATTCTTTTTGAATTGCATGAATATGAATTCTAATTTGTTTCTCTAGTTGCTGATATTGTGCTATGGAGAAACAAGCATTTATCTGGGCCCATTCTTATTGGAGTCACTGTGACCTGGTTTTTGTTCGAAGTTGTGGAGTATCATTTTCTTACTCTCCTCTGCCAACTTTTAATTGCTGCGATGCTTCTGATTTTCATTTGGTCTAATGGAGCTGCTCTGCTTGATCGGTATTTTCTCAATCAAATATTTAACAAAATATTTAGCATTGATGTTATTCTTGTTTTTAGACTTTATATGATTGAGAATGTTTTCTTTAATAACTGAAAAATATTTCATTTTGGGTTTTATCCATGTGAAAGTCCTTATTCTGATCACTTTCTCAAATATTTTTTTCTTAAAGTAATATTTTGGTAAAACAATCTCAAATTCCTAAGTGAACATTCTATACTGAAATAAAAAAAGACTCGAAAGAACTCAAAATGAAACAAATAAAACATTGCCTTACCAAAAGCATAGTAAAATGAGGCCTTGTTAACATATCATTGTTTGATATCTGACTCTTTGGTTAATTAACCCAAATCATATACTTTTATAAGAAATGTGACATCAGATCTTTCACACAATAAAATATTGCATTATACACTTTTGAAACACTGAAATGATAATAAAAGGGACATTTGTGTGTAAATTCTAAGACGGTCAAAATTTCCTTGAGAAAGGTAATGTTTTTTAGTGTTGCTATATATTGCTTTGTTATTTTGAATATATGTTTTGAAATTTTTGATGCATTGTATACATGGAGCTCTTTAAACAATATTCTTTCTATATAGTAATTTAACATGGTATAGTGGGCTCAAAACATATCTTTACCTCTATAAAAGAATATCATGCTCCATGTTTCCATATTGGCAAAATCAAAGAATAAGTATCGAAGTTACTTTTAAATTTATGTCCCATTCAATTGCTTGATTTAGAAAGTATGTTTTAGAAAATTATAAATTTTTTTAGTTCGAACATTAATTGAGATTAGTTCAAAGTTAATGTTGACTTGAAGCTCGATAAATTATCTTGAAACGAAGACTAATGTCATGGTTTCAATTTCACATAAAGAGATTGAAAATGAAATCGTAATTTTGAAAATATGTTTTCAATGAATAAGAAACTGAACGTCCTTATTGGTTTGGCCTAGTATTTCCTTAATACACTTTGGAAGCTTTTTAAGGCTGTATAGTCTTCTTCCAAAGCAAAAAATGATAATTACCAAACATTTTATATTACTTTTGTGCTTTTGAAATGAATCTTTTGCATATGACATGAATGTTCATCACTAAGGAACGATCAACCTTGAAAATAGTTCCACACTTAGTATGAGAATAATTTTCTTATTTTGTTCACATGTATAAGCTTTTTTAATATAGTTTGATGTTTGCTTTAGTTTCGGTTCCTTTATTCTCAGTACATTATGCTTTTAAGTTTTTCATACATAGTTTTTCTTTTTTTCTTAGTTGTTGTACTTGTACTAAGCTTAAGATGTGCTTAATTTTGGATCATAGAGTTTAGGCCTGGGCCTTGAATACATTTTAATCTATCTCAATTACAACACAAATTCTTATTCATGGAAGTATCATTTTTTAGTCATGGCAATACTTATATTTTTACTCTCTAGCTGTAAACTTCTAGAAAGACCACATATCTTGCAAGTGCTCAAATATAAACATGCTTAATTTTTTATGGTTCTAACAAAACATCAATCATTATACAAAAAATATTTGATATTATGAGATTTATATCAAAGAACTTATGGGGTCTTATCATTTCGCTTAGTTAACTAGCCTTCCTGTAGCAGTCTTAGTCTTATCTCAATATTCTTTCTTTGGTAAATAAGGAATTCTAATGTTAAATTTTCTTATGCCAAATTACCCATATGATTGGTGGCCTTCTTGTGAAGTTTCACTAAAACAATATAACTAACAATATTAAAACTGAATAATATCTTGATGAATATGGATATATACTATGAAAATGGTATTACAACGATACACTAGTTAGAGGGAAGAGATTAAATGACTCATGCAATAAAATGCTATGCTAAGGGAGCTACCTCTAGAGTTGTATTTGCTTAATACTATTCTAAGTTCTCTATAAAATAATCATTAAAACATATTTTCATTGAGCAATATAGCTTTTAAAATCCATTTTGTATAGTAAAGCATAATTCTTAAATATTGAGACATTCTTATTATTAAGTTTGAAATTTTGAGAAAACTTGAAAATCAAAATTATTCATATAGGGCTACTTATAGGAGGGTGACCTTCACAGAAAGTACCACATGCACACATAGCCACAAAACTCACACCTACCAATCTGCCCACAATCCCACCCCTATCTACAACCATATATTTTTTTGACACTAACATTATAGCAAAATCCAGTATCATCCATTGAACTACTGGACAAATCATGAGATGTGTTCCTTAAAACAGATAATATTTTGATTGATACGAGTTCAAGCTTTTATATCCTTATTATGATCTATAAGCCACAAGTATGATATTTTGAATTTGCATCTCTACAATACATGGATAAGACTTCACACATTAATGTCTTCCAAACTCAGCATTGCCAGTAAGACATGCACTATCACACTATTTTTTTCACATTAGAAAAAAAACTGTCACATCATTATTTAAAGCGAGGGCATTAATAGGGAAAAATGCAATGACAGAAATGAGATGATTCTATGTTCCCATCAACATGTATCTATATTTAATCAATAATTCAACTCATAGTGTATCATTGTTAAAATAATTTTGCTGAATAAAATCTTCCCGCAGGAACCCACCGAACATCCCAGAAATCATTTTATCAGAGAGGACTTTCAGAGAGTTTGCAAACTATTTCCATGCTAGGCTGAGTCGGTTCTTAGTCATTTTCCAAAACGTGGCAATGGGGAGGGATATTAGACTTTTCCTTCTGGTATATGTTATATGTTCCTAACTACCTCTTTGATCATTTCTCTTTTTATGATGATTTTTCATCATTATTACTTATTTTTTCTGCAAGGCAATCTCTTCTCTTTGGGTGATATCAGTAGTAGGAAGCTTTTTCAGCTCCTTAAACCTACTGTACTTGGGTAATGTTATTCCTCTTTAATATGCTAATCCGAGCATGAATTTTACTAAGTTCAAAGGTAAGAATAGTGAATAGTCACTTCTACTTGGCAGGTTATCTTGGTATTCAGATACTTCCTGCCTTGTATGAGCGCTATGAAAGAGAAGTGGATCATTTGGCATTGAAGGGTAGCCGTGACCTCAAAATACTTTTTCATAAAATTGATACCAATGTTCTTAATAGAATTCCACGAGGTCCTATTAAAGAGAAGAAATATAAATGAATGGTTCAATATGGAAGCTGTAAAAAATGGCTATGCTGATTCAAGACGTGAAAGCACCTTATATGATGACAACATATTCTGAATATTGAGAGATGTTTTTATAGATTTATTCTATTATTTACTATGTGCTTAGCCATTTATGTACATATTACTGTGCAAATGATATGTATTTGGATATTTTCACAAATTAACATTACATAATGTTATATGAGGTAGGTGTGTTAAAGATAAATTGTTTCCCTTCCATTGATTCTTGTGAAGTTTATTTGTGAGGAAAAACCTTCTACTGCCTTCCATTGATTCTTGCGGATTTATAGAATGCGATTTTTGTGATGACCAACCGTACATTACATTCCACAAGATATCTTCCAAATATCATAGATTTCCGATTCCATTGAAAAAACTCTTTGAGTAAACATTGAGTTTTTTTTGTCCCATCTCTTAGATTTATGATAAAACTACAGAGGAAAAGCTTAATCCCTATTTTTGGGCATAAATTAGATGTTGACCTCAATTTTGGTGAGGTTTTTTCTTCCTCTTAGTGCTTAGGATCTAGCCATAGAACTTTCTTTTTGACTATCATAGAAGACTAGAGATGGAACCCACCTACATAGAAATTCAAACCACTTCTTTACTCTCTTTGAAACCCACATGGATGAAAAATAAACTTTCCGCACTTGGAAGGTTGAGACCGACATGTAAGGGTTCAAAGGATGAGTGCCCATAAGACTATTTGGACTTAGGGCAGCCTTGGGTGATTAGGGCTTTGTCTTCCACATACTTAAGCACATCACAACTCTCCCCTTGTCCTATGACCCCAAAATCACACCCATTGAACTTATTCCCTTTTGCTCCTTTGGAAACTCATGTGGGTGGTCCCCAAGCTCTTAGCCCTTGGCTAGGGTGGCTAAGACCCACACATAAAGGATCCAAAGTAAGCTTCCCCTTGGTCCCATTGCTCTAATAGGGTAATCTTGTGATTTGTACCTTCAATAGATTTCAATCCTACCCAAATAACCAATTTTGGTCTTTTAGCTCCAAACTTTTTTAAAATTTCCAAACTGCTCCTGGAACCCTAAAATTCCAGAAATGACTCAAATAGTAATTTTTTTACCCAAAAATCATGTCAAACCATTCTAAATCATCTGAATTGACAAAAACACCCCAAAATTTTCAAAATACCCATAAATTTTCCAAAATTACCAAAATGCTTTTCACATCCTAAAAATTCCCAAAATCATGTCAAACCTTCCCTAAACCCATCCTAACCATCTATTGGGCCCAATTTGACCAAATTGATCAATTTCGACCAAGATCCCAATTTTGCCCCTAAAGACTCAAATTCCCCAAACTAATACCAATTTCCACTCAATTCATTTCAATTTCACCCAATTTCAATACTAAATCATTTATTAACATGCCCAATCCTAATTTGCACCAATTTAGAGCCCATTTAAGCCAACCTTTAAACCCTTGATTTCAATTTTGAGCCAAATTCCCCAATTTAACCATACCTCCAAATTCCATCAAATTGAACCTCATGACCAATCCAATTCTCCCAATTTTGAATTTTAAACCCTTCATAACATCCCTCTAGATCAATTTGAACCCTCAATTGGTTTAGACCCAAACACTAGACCTTGCCTAGCCTAAATCGAAGTTCAAACCAAGTTCCCCCAACTTGTCCTTAAGCCAAAATTCCATTGAATTGAAGCCTTCAATTAACTCAATTCATCCAATCCCAGTTCCTAAATTCTTCATGACATCCGTTTTGATCAATTAGACACTTTGAGCAATTTTTAAACCAAGCCCAAGTCAAGCCCAAATCCAATTTTTAGCCCAAACCCCAATTTTGAGCCTAAAATCCAAATTAACGTAAGCCATTGGAATTAACCCAAGCTTAATCCTTTCCTACCATGCTTAGCCTCCTAGGATGCTAATCAAATCACCGAGGGCCCCATTTTGGAGCCATGGGCCAAGGGTCCTCAAAATTAAGGTCATTCCTCTCCTAGCTTGGTTAATCTCACTAACCCATGCAACTAGCCCACCAAGCCCCAAGCTTATCACAATTAAAACTTCAATAACCTTCTCTGAACCAGCTAGCCACCTCCCTTGGCCTAGTCGGCCAGCCTAGTCGTTAGAAAACCCAAAACCGAGAAGGGAAATTTCACCCATCCAATGTGGCTCACTCTCATTGGTGAATTGTGTCGTTCAGCTCTCCATCTAAGCTTCCTTCACCCCCTGGCTTGGCCAATTAAGCCCTAATTCCTCCTCTATTTAAACCAACCCTCTCACGAATATGAAAAGAGTGCTGCCAATTGCTAGGGAGATCCCTTCAAATTGCTCTCAGCTTCCGCAGACCTTCCTAAGCTCATCCCAATTAAATTCCAGCCATCTTCACCACTCCCTAACCCTAATTTCAAGCTTGAAATCCAGAGCCTTTTCTGTCACCCTACCAAACTCTACCAAACTTCAAATTAATCATTCCAAAAGCTTCCCCAGACCAAACAAGGAAGTTCCCCATCAAAACCCCTCTCTCGCGAGCACTAAGTCTGAATCACCCCTTGATTGAACTTTTGCCTAGGCTCAACCTCAGCTCAAATTGATGCTTGGAGGAGCTTCTTGAAGTTACAATGAACATCTGCAATTAACTCAATCGAGGCCTCACCTCTTAGGCAGATGTATAGCTCACTAACCCTAAAAATGCTCTTGGTTTCACCAAATGTGAAGTGAACTTGCTTTTCATATATATTTAACCTCATGGATGTGTTTGTCTCGATTAGATGAAACTATAGGAACAAACCGTGAGTGATTTGGTTAAGTATCGAGCGAGATCGAAACATTTTAGTTTGGACGGTTCTCGGGTTAAGTCACTTGGGGACGATGAACCGATGTCGTCCATTCACACGTGTATTGAATCAATGGCTGAGGAGGCATCAGATGGCGTCGGAACGAGGCGATAGACATAAAGCGTGAACCGAGTCAGTGCTGACGCGGAAGGCGGCGTCGAATGGGAGTGTGTCGTGTAGTCATTCGGAGCTGTCGAGGGGGGACGTGGCGCCGACGTGGATAAATAAACAAATAGCCTATTTTTTATTTAAATTAATTCAAAAAATTAGAAAATTTATAACTTGATGTACAAAAATCATAAAAATAAAATAAAAATACCCATGTGCCACTGAACAGAGGAGAATTTTATAAGAGGAGAATCACGTTGACCAAAAATGAAAATTATTTAACTTGTATTTATTTTTAAGTTAATTAAATACTCTAAATATTGTTTAAATCATAGAAAATTAAATATTAATCACCATGGTATGAAAATTTGAGGGTTTACTCTCTCTTTGTCTTGGAGTATTCTCTGATTTTTCCCAATTCAAAGAACACTTCTAGCCTGGTGAACCCTAATTTCCAAAGTTAAGTCATGTATTTGCTTAAAATAATTATATAAATTAAAATTAAAGTCGAAAAATTATGAAATTTGTTTTGGTAAGTTCACTGTGGTCAAAGGAACATCAGAAAAATAAAATTTAAGTTTAAATATCTTTTTAATATAATTTCTTAATTTAAGTCATTAAAACCCATAAAAATTAAAAATAAATAAAATATAAAAAATAAAATATACCTTAAAAATTATAAAAATTGATCCTTAATAAAGATATTGAACATATTAACCCTCTCTAAAAATTTGAAACCATTTTAAATTAATCTAACCACTAAAGTCTATTTTTCAAGGAAAATGAAATTTTAGCATTAAAATAATTATAATAATTAAAATATAATTCCAAAAAAATTAAAAAGTGGATTTCAAAAAAATTGAAAAGTGGTTTGGAGTGTTCCTTGTGACCAGGGAGCACCAGACAGAAATAAAAATGACATTAAAATAAATAGTTCATTTTTGGGCTATTTTTCAATTTAAAAATAAAAAATTCAAAAAAAATCATAAAATTACAAAAATGGACCAAAATGTTCTTAATTGTTTCCTGACAATTTGGGATCAATTAGAATATTTTTCATAATTTTATAAATACATATATGTATTTTTAAATGCCTAAAAATGTATTTTTCTAATCTTTCACTAAAATAATTATAAAAAAATAAATATAAAAAAATACAAAATGATTTTTTCTGAGTTCCTTAAAGTCAGAAAGATTAGTCAAAAATATATAATTGATTTTTTTTAAAAAAATATTTTTTATGTAATTAATATTCAAAACAAACAAATGATTATGAAAGTTAAAATATAATTGAAAAATTCAAAGTTGTCATCTGACCTAGGTGATCCTCCAATAATTTTCTCAAGGACAAAAACTTTATTTTGATTGATTAAATGAATTAACTTTGTAAATTCCTATTTTTGGATTAAAATAATTATATAAATTAAAATAAAGATTGGAAAAATATGATTCCTTTTCTGGTATCTCAATTAACCCATGAGAGATAGGTCAGCAAATTCCCATGTTCATGTGAATTGATTTAAAATTTTTATGAAGATAGGAGCCTTAGGGGAGAAATTGTAATTTCCAACCTTTCACCACCTAATTAAAATTTTGGATGGGTTAAAAGCTTAAAAGGCTATATTTTAATCCTAAGTAACATCCTAAAGTGATTAAGATATGAGGGTAAGAGGCAGAAACCAATTTACACACCAATCTAGAATGAAATTGATTTGAATGATTTAAATGTTAGGACATAAGTTAGCAAGTCAATAACAAACCAATCTAGAAAACCCAAACCAATGGTTGAATCATAGGTTAATCTTTTAATTAGATATGATTAATTTTACTTTTCTTCAAAATTACCTATCTACCCCTGGTGCCTTTTGAGCTTTGTAGTGAGTTAAGATCAATCTAAGGATACCCGAGGATTAGTTGGAAGCGGAACCATAATTAATCTCCCTCAAACACTACAGCTCAAACATGCTTGTTCCATGGGTTAATTGAGACATGAACTGAGCACAGTTTAAACCTAACAAACCTCACGATGATCTATTCAATAACATAATAAGTTTAAATTAACTCGAGATAGTTTAAAGGATTCTTAAGAGTTGTTTAGGGCTATGCTCTGAACAGTTTTGGATATTTTGAAGAGCAATTGAACTTATTATGCTTTGTTCAAGAAAATTATCCTTAAAACCTTTAGAGATCTGCCAAGTTATGAATTATGGTCTCTTTTGAATTTAAATCATTAAGGCTTCATTACTACTTAGTAGTTTCCCTTAATTTCACTTTACGATATATACATGATTATGAATGCTAACATTTCAACGGAGTAGCGAGAAGATGAAAGGTACGTATTTACAATTTTTTTATTGGCATTTTATTCCTACAATTTATTACCTTTAATGTATTATGTATGATTGGTTGAGATACTTTTTAAAAGCCCAAAACAACAATTTTCAAAATTAAGATAAACTTTTTCAAAATTAAACTTAAATACTTTCAAAAACAACAAATAACATAATATGTCATTTTGAATTTACGGGAGTCCCTCAGGTGAGGCAGCCCACTGTTGCTAACGAGATTTCCCTAGTTCAAATGAGCTTAACAACTCGTTTAGACTAAGTAAATTCAAAAGAAAATAGTGGTACCAAAATAAAGGAACAGTGAGATAAATAAAAGAACTGTGAGATTTTAACTGGTGTCGCGCTAATCAACTTTAAGGAACAGTGAGATTTTAACTGGTGTCGCGCTAATCAACTTTAACCCCCCATAATAATTGAACAACAAAACTTGAACTAAAAACTGTAAAACCATAAACCCCAAAGGCATGGAGCTGTCACTTCAACGAGGAGCTGGGAGTTAACACCGTGGGCAACATGACATGGATGAATAGAAGAACAACTTCAGGAGAGCAACCAGATATATAACAATACATCTTTTCTTAGAATTAAATAACAAGAGATAGGACTTCAAGGTAGCCCGTCTAATACGACATAAATTCTCAATGCATCTTTAGCATTTTGCACAATCTAAGCCCTAACTCTTTTTTAGGCTCCAAGATTGTCGTTCGTTACGACGTAAAATCTCCTATCTTTCATGCCATTTGTAATGCGAGTGTAAGCCCTAAAATAATAAAATTGGTAGGATGAAGCATCAAGTAATATCATTTCTAAATTGAAGGCAAACAATATGATAACTTGGGAAGTCACCGGGGTTTCTCCTGAATCAGTGACATCTCTTACCTTTCATTCCTTCAGATTCCTAAATATAAATGTTCCTACTTGATCCATTCCCCTTTGAATTTCTAATGTTCAGTCTTGAAATCCTTAAACTTTGGAATTCTTGAGAGCAAAATCACTAATCTGCCTAAATATAAATGTTCCTACTTGATCCATTCCCCTAAATATAAATGTTCTAACTTTGGAATTCTTGAGAGCAAAATCACTAATCTGAATAGAGAGTATTTTAAGCGACTTCGGTCACTTAAGATGTAATTAGCTATAGGGGCTTACATTTACAGGGAACCTTGGAACCCAACTTAATATAAGTCATATCTAATCTTTCATATTAGATATGGGAACTTGTCGGCTTATATAAAAAAAATAGTGTCGCAGACCAAAATGGATGTCAATTTTTCTTGGGTTACCTCACTAAAATGTTAGTTGGAAGCAATCTACTAGAAATATTCCCCGAGGTAGGTACATCATTTATGGTGATGTGCTCGATCATATAAACTATTGCATATATGAGATTGGTTTGGTCTCATATTTTTAAAATTAAAATATTATTTTTCAAAATTAACATACCACCTTTCTAAAATCATATATATATATATTAAATTAAAACTAAAAATCATTTTTTTAGAACAACAAAATGAACATAATAAATATCTGGCTGACAATTCCCGGCGACTCCGCTGGGGAATAGTTCTTCTCTCCTTCAATGACTAGATGGTTTTGCTGTCATAAATCGGTAGCATGCCTATGCCCTTCATGGACCAAGTTGTCATTCTTTTGTTGGTGTACCTTACTCATTTCTATCTTGAGCAGGTATAGTCAACTTCTCTTGGATTCTGGAGTCACTGTTTAGACACCCCTAAACGGAGAGGCTACGGGATCCTTCCGCCTCCCAAGATTGAGGTAGACCCCCAATAGGTGTTAGCCTAGGAGCGGATCTATCGAAGCGAGTTCAGTGCAAAGTCCACCCTTCCCCTTTGGTTCAGATTGGGCACTTTGCTTTTTCTTCTTCCTCCGTTGTAGCTAATTTTTTTTTAGCAAATTATGGCAATTTCTGCTTTTGAAGGCTTTTTCTTATAATAACAAATGAATTAAAGTTCGATGTAATTTCAAAACCTTATAACATAAATAAGAAGTGTACAAACGATGTTTGTTGCATGAGTTCTTTTCTTTTCATCCTCGCTATAGGAGAAGGAAGCATAGGATGATACTCACGTTTTGAATCCTCTCTGTAGAAGATGTCTGCGCCAAAGTTAATTTTCTCTTTTGCTACTGAGATGGAGTTGGTCGTGAATAATAGCTAAATGCCCAATGGAGCAGTCATTCGTTTCAGACAAAGGTTTGACAGTACCGACATCAAGTTTGGAGATGTTTTCATTGACGTGTTGAGAACTAGCATGCTTGAGACTGTTGAACTGATAATGGAGTTCAACCTAAGGTCAACCCAGGAGTTCAAGCCCTTGAAAATAGTGTTAGTTGAGAAGAATTCTGTTGTTTTTGCGAAGTCTGTTAGAGCTGTGGGAAGTACCCCTAGGACGGTTGTCTCTACCCCCGTAGGTCTAGTCGCCACTGCACCTGTCACCATTCCTGCCCAATTCAAAGGAATGGGTGTTCAAGTAAATGATGAACTTGTCATTGCAGAGGGTTTGACTTTCCCTGTAGCACCTTCTGTGTTTGAAGTAGGATCTGGCTCGAGGTGCACACCTCTGACACTAGCACAGAGGAGGAACAAGAACAGGAAGTTTGCTAAGAAAAAAGGATGAAAGTTGCTGGGGATGTTGTCCCTGTAGAGGGTGTAGAGGATGAGTTTGGATTACCTTCGCCGTTGTTGGGAGGAAGTAGGTTCCACCTGTTGTCTGCTGCCCAGGATGAGGAAGATGTCAGAAAGATTGTTGCTACGCTGCCTCAAATTTTCCACTATGAGGGTCAGAGGGAGAAGATTGGTGGACTATATTCAACGATGGAGAAACCTCAGTATGAAATACGAACCGCAACTTCAGTAACAATGTGCAATTGGGATTTTGCTAAAGTCCATCCATGGCCCGATATCGTTTCTCCTAAAGGGTTTTACCATCAATACTGTCGAGAAATTGCTTAGTAAGGCCGCCAGCCTTCAAGAGGAAGTAAAGCATATCAGTTTCCTGGAAAGGAGTGATAAACAGAAACCAATGAAGGCCTTCACAGAGGTGGAAAAGGGTAAGCAGTAGATGAAGATTCAGACAGAAAGATTGCAATAGATTCCAAAGAGCACGATCAGCGATCATCTCAGCAGAGGTACTATCAAACAGAGAGGAAACACACCTTGTCAGAATTCTATCTATTTAAAGATGAAGTAGTTAATAAGATATTCCACATCCTAATTAAGAGATCCGATTTCCAGTTGCAGAGCCTAGAAAGCCAGAGGAAGTGGATAAGAAAGATCATCAGTTGTACTGCCCGTATCATAGGATGCTCAGGCATAAAATAGAGGGCTGTTTCACTTTCAAGGACTGACTTGAGGCCATTCTCAAGAAAGGGAACATAATGATCCCAAAAGAGTGCATGAAAGAACCTGAAAGAGGTTCTGTTAATCTCATTTCGGCCGATCATATTTTTCTGATCAACCCGTACTTAACTAATGATGGATGGAGTACAACATGAGCAAAATCCCCAAGGAAGATGCTACAACAAATTCAGACAGCTTCGATGTATGCTTTGATTCAGAGTTCAAGACCTGCTCAGCCAGCATTATCGATTGCAGTTGAAGAACCGCTTCAGGAGGAGAAGACAGAGAAGACCACGAAGGAGAAGGAGACTGAAGACTCGAAGAGTAGACTAGGAGGTGTGTTTTCTAGGATGGTTGTTTCTGATTTGGGGGAGAAATCCCTCAAACCTCTCACCGTGTATGATTATTTGTTTGCCTCCGTGGGGTACTATAATGAGAAGAGTTCTGATGTTAGCCACGTTTTGACTGTTTCTAGCAATAACGTAACTAATGACAACCAACCTAATCTGGATCTCGATTTCAATTCTAATAGTAATTCTCAGATCGTACAAAACCTCAACAATCGTGATAAGGAGGAGGGTACCAACGAGGACGGTTATGATAGCTCCGGAAGTGATGTACTCCTGTGCGAATTCGTACCAACGAGGACGGTTACGATAGCTCCGGAAGTGATGTACTCCTGTGCGAATTCCGAGGACCACCTATCGAAATTGAACTCGAACCCTCAGACTTCGAAGCAACTCTGAAAGAGCCAGTTGTTTTAGCTCAGGAGAAAACACCAGTAGATTCAGTGCAAAATTTGGAAGAGATAACAAAGATTAACTTAAGAAGCAGAAAGTTCTACCTTAGAGAATGTGTTCAAAAGATAATCCAAAGCAGATAGTTATTCAAGGGGAGCCAACACTGCCAGCAAACAACGTGCCCATTCAAGAAGGAATTAAATAAACTGATAACAATAAAGTGGAATACACCGTGTTAGCCCATCTTCAAAAATTGCCCGCTAAACTAAGCATCTACAACGCTTTGATCCTGTTGAAGGAGATGAGGGAAGCTCCAGGTAAGGCCTTGCTTGACCTAGAGATTTGCTTAGCTCAATTGGCCGATAACTCCTTAGATGAGGTCTGCTCGTTAAGAGAACAATACAGTGTTACCTTCACAGATAATGACTTGTTGCTCTGTACATAATATCAATTTTATATGACAGTACGATGTATGCGGTTATATTCTTAATTATTCCTTACTTATAATTCTTACTTTGCAACGACGCCAAAAACTTGATCTCCATCAACAGACAGGAAAAAATTTGACTTCGATGCAAATAAGAATACAATTATTATATTTAATAATGAGATACTACGCAAACATACATGTTGTTATCAAGTAATATAGGACTTTATGATTAAACCCCAAATATCGAAGAAATTAGATTGCAACTAATAATAAAAAAAATTAGATAACAAATTCTACTTAGCAAAATAATCTTACACAAACTTTAGATGTCACAATAGGAATGAAAATTTGATTCTTTTTTTTATATATTTGATAATTGAAAGTAAAGCAAACAACTAATTAAACTTAACTAGATATTTGTAAGATGAAGACATTATAAATAAAATATTTTTTTCTATATCATAAATCAGTAACAAGTATAAGAATTCTATTGTGGAAATATTCAAATTATGTTGTGCCAAATATGAACAATAATATTCTTTACCCTTACTAAAGATGCTATAAAGAACATTGATTAATTTAAAGTTTGAATAGTCTTGAAGACTGGTTAGGTAGGGAAGATAGTAGCTCTCACTCTGGAGATCCCTCTTCTCCATCCACTTGGAGGCTAACATCTCGTATCAAAACCTTAAACTATAAATCAAATTGGAGACACCCTTCAAAGTTTATTTCCAAATTTATTTGCATGTATCAAAACCTTAAACTATAAATCAAATTGGGGACACCCTTCAAAGTTTATTTCCAAATTTATTTGCACTCAATCATATGAATTACATTCTCACCCATACAATCTCATGTGATTCTTACCATTTGTTGACTGAGACCATACCATCTTGGATCTTACATGTTCTCACAATAAATATTATCATCTTGATTGGCCAAATCAAGAAGTAAGTGAAGTACAAGATTTAAAATCATCACAACTTATTCCAACATTAAAGATTAATAGTTCACACAACTTCCATCCAACACTTAATCACTTATCATTTTAATGAAAAAGATAAATAAAACTACTTAAAATTCATGGAGAAAACACAACCACACTTAAGTTTGGATGTAAAAATCATGCAAACAAACAAGATGTATAAATTAAAACCAAATGTAGTCACAAAAATACAAACTTATCTCAAATCCTCTCCACCAAACTCTTGAAGTTCCTTTGAATTTCTTCCTTCACTTACAATACCTTCACTTACTTCACTTACAATACAAACTACAACTCAAAATAAAAAGAAAAGTAGGGGGCTTCTGTGGACGAAGTCTCTCGAAGGGAGGGGTTAGCGAGAGAGCGAGTTCTTCAATCCAAGTCTTTTTTTTAATAATTTTCCAAAAGGTGCATTGGCGTCTGTTCAAAATGTGCCACATTCAATAAATATTCCATAGTTGCCTCCTTTCAAAAGCTAATTGAATGTATTTTCGTTTCCATTAACTATTTCCCACATTTTCATCAAGGGTTGTTTCAAACACCTCTTCAAAAATTTGTCCAAATTCATTGAATATTCAAGTAACTACTTCTGATGCTTAAGCGAACTAGGCGCTTAGGCGCGGCCTTCTCGATTTTACTAGTGCGTAAGCGCCAGTTCTGGGCGCTTAGGCGCCACTGTTCTTTTGCACACCTTCTTTATTTTTGCTCCAAATTTGATCATTTTTCACTCCTTTCATCATTTTTCATTCATTTGATTGTACTTGAAAGAAAAACACACAAATATCTTCAATTATATTACAATATCTCAAAAATAGGTATAAAAATGCGTACATAAAGACTATATATTTTAGGTGTATCAAAATCCCCCAAGCTTAAAATGTTACTTATCCTAAGTGGCACTTCAATCTGTCAAAACCAAAATAAGTAGATTATGTAATATGAGTTTCTTTAGGATATTCTAAAATTTTGATGTGGAAATATAATAGTCCAATTTAGAAAAAAACATTAGTACATGAGACTAACTTAGAGTTTAGAAATATTTAATGGAAAGAAGTTTGAAAATATGAGTTTCTATATAGTTCAAAAATATTTGTAAATTTTTCAAATATAGAGTTTAGGCTTTCTATCTTCTCCTCTTAAAAATTTTTAATAAGAATAATTATACTTACTATATTATATCTTTATGCTTAAAAGTTTCTTAAGTCTTATACTTTAAAAAGATAAGATGTGAAACCAATTTTTTAATTAGACACTAATCCTCAAGTTTCTCCTCCTTTTTTCAACTTTTTTATTTTTTGCTGAGGATTACTATATCTGGATAGGTCTTTAATGATTTTGAATTCCAGTCCTCCTTTCCTAAAGCAAAGATTTGATATAAATCTTTTACTTAAAAACATAATAATAGTTTTGAAAATTATTTTTAATAAAAGAAGTTTAAGTATTGAAAATAAAAGTCTAAGTGTTCTAATTTTTTCAAAAATACAATTTCTCCTACTAAAGAAAGTTACACAATATTTATCCTTTCTACACTAAAAATTTTTAACTTTAAGTTTTTCTTGATTACTATAGGTTTCAACTAAATTCTCTTACTCATTTCTATATTCAAAATTTTACTTCACTAATATAACTTCATATACATAATCATTTTTTTTCAAATCAAAATCAAATTTATTTGTAGTACATTTGAGAACAAATAACCTTCAAGTTTTAGAAATTTTTTATTCCCCTCAAACTTAAATTTTTAATAAGATAAAACATTTTAACATCACATTTATATAGGCAAGAATGAAAACCAAAAATAATATGCTTACAGAAATATTTACATTTTAAATATACAAGTACAAAAATTAAAAACAGGAGTAAAAATTTATTTGATCAAATTTTAATTTAAATTTAACATATTGAGATTCATTATACTTCTATACAGTGGGGGATAACATAAAAACAAACAAGCACACTAACAGACATTCACAACTGCAACATAAAAAAAAATACCTGGTAGTAAATTGAAAATTTTAAACATGAAGCTCTTAAATGAGTTAGTAACATTCTAAACCTTCTTAAGATTCAAGATTAAGTTCAACACAAACTAACTAAATACACTAGACGACACAATTATTACAATTACTACCACAAAAATAAAATATAACTACTCACAATTACATAAATACATCATAGCAGTGTCTAACAAAACAAAACACAAAAAAATAGCAGTCTCAACAAATACAACTCAATACAAAACAACAATACAGTATAACTATACCATATAAAGTTCACAACAATAATAATAAAAAAACTAAACTATAATACTCAGTTTAATCTTCCTCTTCCTCATCAGCATCACTATCATTTCTATCCCAAAAGGCAGTAAGTTCATACGATGTATATCGTGGATATGAAGGGAAAACTATACTTTGGTCACCTCTCATAAGGTTTTCCAAAGATGACTGGAAATTCTCTTCATAATCACTATGTCTTCTCATATATCCATAATACTCAGTTTAATCTTCCTCTTCCTCATCAGCATCACTATCATTTCTATCCCAAAAGGCAGTAAGTTCATACGATGTATATCGTGGATATGAAGGGAAAACTATACTTTGGTCACCTCTCATAAGGTTTTCCAAAGATGACTGGAAATTCTCTTCATAATCACTATGTCTTCTCATATATCCATTCATATGATCTACAAAATTCTCTAAATTTAATACTTTATCCGCAGTATAATTGATGTTATCTAACATCCTTTGCAGTAAATGTGACTGTGAATCAGAACCAGAAGTGTGACCTTGTGATGTTGAAGCATGTGAGGTAGAAGCATGAGCAGTAGAGGCACTTGAACAACTAGAAAATCCTCTTCTCCAACCAAAGATCGAGTGATGTGAATAAGACTTCACATTAACATTTGTAATGGGCTAAAGAGGCTGCAGTATCTCTTCTTAGCTATCGAATCTAATACCTGTTTGCTCACATAATGAAAAGATTAAGGATGTGAATCCCAAAACTGCAGTAGTAGCAACGACAACAGAACTTGTGATATTCTCATAAATTGGAGCTCCAATGTCAATGGGCTTGAACTGATGAATGCACGACAACAGAACTTGTGATATTCTCATAAATTAGAGCTCCAATGTCAATGGGCTTGAACTGATGAATGCAATAGTTCAAGGTCAATAGTTCAAGGTAGCTCTAGCTCTATCTCGAGTAACTTCACTAAGGTGGTTGGTTGGTAGGAGACGAGCAAAAAAAAGTAGTTCCATGCCTTTGATGTGGCATCTAACTTTAACACGGGGAAGTTGACTCTTCTTTCATTGGTGATCATCCACAGTCCTCTTCCACTGATCAATGAAGATATGATCTCGTTCAAATCCTCCTCAGTCGGACTATAGTTTGTATAAAAAACATAATATACTAGGGGGCAACCGGTAAAATAAATTTATTACCCTAGGAGAGAAAGGCACTAGTTTTCCTCAAACCATGACCCGATCCTCTTCAGCTTCAGGGAGATTCGTGTAGAACTCCCGAACAACAGAAATCACAACCACAATAGAAAAACAACAAAAACATTCCCACTGTTAGCGAACAATCAAGTCTTCTACTGCTCCACCTAAACTCTTAAAACATCTCTCAAGAATCAGTTTCCTCGACTGCAGTGCGTCGTTATATCTATCCTGAGCCCTCGTGCTAACAAACTTGTTTGAATCGAAATGGGCCTTCCTTTCACTCTTCGTCATTCTTGGGGCCATTTCTAAAAATCATATAAAATTCACAATAAATCTCAAATTCAACTGTAAATCACTAAACTCAACTTCTAAAAGCTTAAACTATCATTTTTATGTATTTTCCAAAGATTTTTCTCAAATTTTCATCATGAATAGTGATTTTTGGCCAAATTCATAATGTGCTCAAAATACATGGTCAAAATAAAAAATTTTTACATAGAAGTGAAGCTCTTACCTTAAGAAGATAAAATATAATAAATTTAGCTTGAATTCACCAAGAAATCATCACTTTAGAGGAAGCCCTAGATCTCAAATTTGTAAAAACCAGAGCTAGAGACGAAGTCGAGGTAGAAATAGAGGTTTTCGGCTCAAATTTTCCCTTTAAACCGTTAGCGAACTAGTTTACGTGAGCCGGCGCTTAAGCGCGGCTGGTTCAGTTCTTAGTCGCCTAACTCTCGGGTTATCTGGCGCTTAAGCACATGGTCTTGGAACTTAGGCGCTAGTGCATGAATTTTGATATTTTTTATTTTACGTGAAATGCACATTTAGCCTAAGTCAACCACCCCAAAATGGTCTTATAAATCTGTAATAACTATTTTCTTCCCCTTCAACTGTCCACTTTCTTAAAATTCACCAATATTAACTAACTCGATTCAACACAAAATAATAGAAAATTTTACACTAACAAGCACTTATATTTATTCACAAACAAATACAAACATTTGCGATACATAATTTCTCAATCTAAACAGTCTTGGATGAGATAATTCCTAAGCACAAACACTAAACACACTTAACATGAAAACACACAATCTTAATACTAAAAAACAAACACCTCACACAAACAAACACTAAACAAAGAACTTAATTCCACTCTCCTTTCGGTGGAACGAATCCTGGTCTTTCATTAGTTTCTCCTTCGGTATTTGGAATATAGATCTGATAGAACAAATGGTGGTGGAGAACTCTGGTTAAGTCTTCTTCAATCCATTTTTTTCAAATACATAGTCTTGTCCGCTTCTTCAATAAAACCGGTGTGGCTAAATTGCATCTTAAGTTTCCATCCAATATGATTTATATGTGTGTTAACTTCCATCACTTTTGCTTCCATTGAAGCCACTTCAGCCCCAATTTTTGTGATTTTCTCTATTATTCCTTCTATACTAATAGCTAGGAAGTAGCTAGGAAGCAATTGTATAACTCTTGCACACTTTGACTAATGAATTTCTTCTTCATAGCTTCCTCCTTCATCTGAATCTCCAAAGATGACATCTTTCAAAGATCTCTCACTTTTCACTAAGATTTTAGGATTAAAATAGAAGTGGGGTGAGAATTCTCTTCATTCCTTTTTATTTATAGGTTTTAGACCAAACCTAAAACTACTAGACACGTTCACAAACCACAAACCCACATTAAAACTTACTAAACCATGTTTAATTCTTCTAGAAATGTAATTTAACACGTTTAGCAAACTGCCACGCTTAAGCGCCAAATGTTGGCGCTTAAGTGTCGGTGCTTAATTTAGCACGGGTCAGCTTAACATCCAAATACTCATTCTAACAAGTCTAAGTCATCTATTAAGGTCTTAGAATCATTACTAAATCATTATATATTCAAAAAACTATTATAATTTTTCTAAATAAAACACAACATAACATTCAGAATGGAAACACACAGATAACTATGGGTTGCCTCCCACAAAGCGCTTGGTTTAATGTCGTCAGCTCGATGTAACCAGTGTTTATTCTGGTTGACCCAACAACATAAGATCATTTAATCTAAGTTGATCCCCTAAAAAAAGGTTTTAGCCTGTGATCATTAAATTTTAATATTTTCTCAAATTTAGGATCTTCGATATCAACATCTCCATAAGGATAAACTTTTAAGAAAATAAATGGGCCCATCCACCTAGACTTAAGTTCTCGAAAAGATAATCTTAATCTTGCATTATATAACAAAACGTGTTGCCCGGGCTCAATTTTTTTAGTAAGAATTCTCTGATCATGCCACATCTTCATCTTTTGTTGCCTATGTCATCCACCACTAAATGGTTTTATAATTCTTAATAACTATTTTCTTCCCCCTTTAATTTATAATTAAATTCTTTGATCGTCCAATATATTTTATGCTTAAGTTCAACTGGTAAATGACAAGCTTTCCCAAATATTAGCCTAAGCTTTCTTAAATATTAGCCTATGTGGGGGCATTCTTATTGGAGTTCTATATTCAATCTTATAAGTCCACAAAGCATAATCAAGTTTGACCGACCAATCCATTTTTGTTGGATTCACAGATTTTTTTAATATTCTTTTAATTTCACGATTGGATAATTTAGTTAAACAACTTGTCTAAGGATGATAAGCAGTAGCAAAAGGATGATAAGCAGTAACAATTCAATGGTTGATATGATATTTTCTTAATAATTTCTCCATTATTCCATTTCTGATATGACTTCCTCCGTCAATTATGATCACTCTCGGCATCCCAAATCTACAAAATATGTTCGTTCTTAAAAACTTTGCATCACTTTGAGCATCACATCGAGGTAAATCAACAGCTTCTATCCATTTGTATACATAGTCTACTGCTATCAATATATATAAATTTTTGAAAGATGGTATAAATGGCCCCATGAAATTTAATCTCCAAACAACATCAACTTCCAACACATAATTGAGGGGCATCTCATTTCTCCTAGAAATAATGCCTACTCGTTGACTTCGATCACAAGTTTTAATATAAGCATTAACATCTCTAAAGATTGTAGGACAATAAAATCCAGATTGCAAAATTTTGTATGTTACTTTATCAACACCAAGATTTCCCCAAAAATAAGAATTATGATATTTTTTTATACATTCATAAATTTCCTCTAAAGACACAAATCTTCGAATAATTAGATGCTTTCCTTGTTTATATAAAAATGGATCATCCCAAAACTAAGCCTTAGCTTCTGATAAAACTTTCTCTTCTATTAGTATGTCAATTCATACTGTATAATATCATTAATAATAAAGTTCACAATGTCGACATACCACGAAACACACCACTCATTACTGCTGAATCATCTAGAAAATGTTCATTAATTTCTTTTTTAAAATAAAGTGGTTTTTCTAATTCAAGTCTAGACAGATGATCAACAATTTTTTCTTAGCTCTCTTCCTATCTATTATATGAAAGTCAAATTCTTGCAAAAGAAGAATTCATCTTATCAGTCTTAGTTTTGCATCCTTCTTTTCTATTAAATATTTAATAGCAGAATGATCAATATGCACAACACTTTTAGTTCCTTTTAGTTCCAATTAAGTATGATGATTTGAATTTATCGAAAGCATATACTATTGCTAATACCTCTTTCTCAGTTGTGGTATAATTATTTTGAGCTTCATTAAGAGTTCTACTAACGTAGTAAATTACTTTGAAAATCTTATCATGCTTTTATCCTAAAGCAACTCCAATAGCATAATCACTTGCATCACACATTAATTTAAAAGGTTTTCCCAATCTCGTGAAATAATAATTGGTGCAGTCATTAATTTTTCTTTTAATAGCTCAAAAACTTTTAAGCACTCATTATCAAAATTAAAATTTACATATTTTCCAAGCACATGACAAAGAGGCTTAGCAATTTTTGAAGAGTCTTTAATATATTACTTGTAGAATCCAACATGTCCTAATTTCCCTTACATTTGCTGGATCCTCACACTTGTTGGGTAAGGTAAATTAACGATTACTTGAATTTTTTCAGGGTCTACTTCCATACCATTTTGTGATATCTGATGTTCTAAAACAATTCCTCATGCTATCATAAATTGACATTTTTCCTAATGAAGGACTAGATTTATTTATTCATAGTACTTAAGAACTTTTGATAAATTTTCCAAAAATGATTGAAATGAAGTTCTAAACACTGAAAAATCATCCATAAAAACTTTAATTCCTTTTTCAATTATATCACAAAAAATAAGCATCATCCATTATTGAAATGTAGCAGAGGCATTACATAAACCAAAGGACATTCTTCTAAAAGAAAATGTACCATAAGGACTGGTAAAAGTTGTTTTCTCTTGATCCTTAGGAGCTGTTTGTATTTAGTGATAACCAATATATTCATCCAGAAAATAAAAGTATTTATGCTCAGCTAGTCTATCCAACATTTGATCTAGAAAGGGTAGTCGAAAAATGATCTTTTCTAGTGGTGAAATATAATTTTCTATAATCAATGCATATTCACTAGCTTGTGACTTGTCTTGTTTATATCAACTCATTATGTTCATAGTCAAAGTCACTCCTTTCTTAAGAACACAAAGAATTAGACTAACCAATGCACTATCAGAAATAGGGTAGATAATTCCAGCATCTAACCATTTTAAAATTTCTTTCTTAACAACTTTTATAACAGGATTCAATCTCCTTTGAGGACCAGTCCTGGGTTTGCAGTTCTCTTCTATATCAATTCTATGCATACAAATTGAAGGACTAATTCCCTTAATATCAGCAATTGTCCATCCAAAGGCTTTTTTATAATTCTTTAAAGTTTTCATTAAACTCACTTTTTCTTCTATAGTTAATTTTGAGAAAATTATAATAGGTAATGTTGAGGAATCACCTGAAAAGACATATATTAAAAGTTCAAGAAGTAACTTCAATTCAAGTCATGAGGTTTTTCAATCAATAGACAAAAAGATTTATCTTTTCCTATCATGTCCAAAACATTAAAACTTTCTCGCACATAATTTGAATCTTCCTTATAAAAATCTTCAAATTGATCTAATTCATCTTCTTACTCGTGTTCCAACTCTTTCATATCAGATTTTTCTTCATAACTTGTTTTGAAATGACATTCACTTAGATATCTTATCACATCCATTATGTAACATTCATCATCTTTACCTTTTGTTGAATACTTCATTGATTTGGAAATATTAAATGTAACTGTTTGATCATGACACACATATTTAATTTCCCTTTCTGCACATCTATCATTGCTCTTCTTATAGCTAGGAAAGGTCTCCTTAAAATGATATGTATCCCCTTACCTTCCTCTATATCTAGCACAATGAAATAAAATGATATGCATCCCCTTACCTTCCTCTATATCTAGCACAATGAAATCAACAAAAAAGATAAATTGATCCACTTTCACTAATGCATCTTCTGTAACTTCTTTAGGATATGTTATTAAACGATTTGCTAACTACAGAATTATAGTAGTAGGAGATATTTCTCTTAGTCCCAGTCTTTTAAATATTGATAATGACATAAGGTTAATGTCTGCACCTAAAACACATAAAACTTTGCCATAAAATCTGTCTCCTAGTGCACATGGAATTGTGAAGCTACCAGGATTATTAAACTTTTCGGAAAGCTTTTTCTGAATTATAGCACTCCACTCCACACTAAGTGCAATAGTCTCATTATCTTCGAACATCCTTTTCCTGTTAAGAATATCCTTCATAAACTTCACATAGCTTGACATTTGTTCTTAGGCTTCAACAAATGGAATATTAATTGTAAGCTTCTTAAAGATTTCTAAAAATTTTGAAAATTGTTTATCCAATTTTTGTTGACGAAGTCTCTGAGGAAATGGTGGTGGTGGTTTTTCTAAGTCAAATTTTAAGTGGAGAAATAGGTCTCTTTAAACCTTTTGGAGCTCCTCTACAGGCTCTTCAATTTCTTTTCTCTCTACTTCAATATTTTTTTAAACTCTACCTTCCAACTCTCTTCCGCTTCCAAGTTGAACAAATTTTACTTGCTCTTTATTCTTGCCTTTTAGATTTACTTTTGTATTACTAGGAAGTGTTCCTTGGGATCTATTACTTAATGAATGCTATTTGTCCCAATTGATTCTCAATATTTCTAATTCTAGCTCCTTGACTTTGTAACTGATTTCCCATTTGTAACACTACTTCTACAGATAACTTTTTCTCCTTAAATTGTGGATTACTCTTAAAATCTGGAGGATAGTAGGTCAATAATTATTATTCCCTTAGTTTTTCTAGTTTCCCAATGGATTTACTTCGTTTTTCCCCTATTGTTGATTATTACCGCCCGAGCATTATTCTAGTTAATGTTAGGATGATTCCTCCAACTTGAGTTATAAAAGTTTGAATATGGGTTATTTTGCTTGTTGTTTATGACATTCAAAGGCTCTAATGATACTTGAGAATCTACCATTTGGCCTAATGAGTTATCTTCAATCATTGCAATTGGTTAAGAAAAATTCATTCTAAATTGCTCTAACTTCCTTGAAATTGTAGCAACTTGATTTGCTAACATTGCAAAAGCATCAGATTCATAAATATTAGCTACTTTCTTAGGATTTACCCTCTCAAAAGGTCATTGAAGAATATTAGTAGTCATCTCTTCAATTAAAGCATAAGTGTCATAAAATGATTTTGACATCAATGAACCACCAGCAGTGACATCGATAATAGTTCTAAGAGATCAACTAATTCATTGTAAAAAGTTTGAATTATTAACCAATCTGGTATAACATGGTGTGGAACATTTCTCAATAGTTCTTTATATCATTCTCATGCTTTATAAATAGATTCCCCTTCAAACTGATAAAAAGATGTAATATCATTTCTAAACTTCACAATTTTGATGGTGGAAAATATTTAGAAATGAATTTCTACGCTAAATTACCCCAAGTTTTGATAGATCCAGGTCCTAACGAATGTAACCATATATTATCCTTATTCCTCAGTGAGAAATAAGAAATTCTAAGTCTTATAGCATCATCTGATACACCATCTTGTTTAAATGTAGCACACAATTTTAAAAAATTGGCAATATGTAAATTTGGATCTTGAGTTGGTGCTCCCCCAAACTGATTATTTGATACCATTTAGATAATAACAGGCTTGTTCAAATGAATTAGCCACTACAACAAGTTTTTGAATACTACAATGAAGTTCATCCATCGTAGGGTTTGCATAATCTCTTAAAGGTCTAAACTCTTGATTAATTTTAAGATTTTCATTATTTTGGTTTTTCATTTCTTGATATTTTTGGTCTTTTTCAGTAATTTTAAGTTTTTAAATTTTTCTAATAGTTCTTTCTAATTCAGAATCGTAGGACACTCATCTTATAGAACCTGAACTACACATACATTACTACAAAACAATATAAAATATAAAATCACACGAACAAGAACTTTATAAAAATTAACACTATGATATTTCTATAATAAATCTAAAAGTTTAAATAATACTATTTAAAAGTAGAAATTTGCTTTCTAAAAAATTTATTAAAAAATTTTATATTTTGATTCCCCAGCAACGACAACCAAAAACTTGATCCCAATTTTATATGACAGTACGATGTATGCGGTTATATTCTTAATTTTTCCTTACTTATATATCTTATTTTGTAATGGCGCCAAAAACTTGATCTCCAGTAACAGCTAGGCAAAAATTTGACTTTGATGCAAATAAGAATATAATTACTTTATTTAAATATGAGATATTACGCAAGTATACATATCATTATCTGTTATATAGGACTTTTTGATTAAGCCCTGAAAATCAAACCCACAGGGATGAAAAAAATACAATATGCAACTAACAATCAGAATAAATTAGATAATAAATTCTACTTAAGAAAATATTCTTACTCAAACTTTTCATGTTGTAATAGGAATGAAAATTTGATTCTTTTTTTAAATATTTGATAATTGAAAGTAAAGTAAACAATTAATTAAACTTAACTAGATATTTGTAAGATGAAAGCAATATAAATAAAAAATCTTTTTCTATATCATGAATCAATAACAATTATAGGAATTTTATTGTGGAAGTATTCAAATTGTTTTGTGCCAAATAGGAGCCCAATAATATTTTTTACTCTTACTAGAGATGCTATAAAGAACATTGACTAATTTAAAGTTTGAATAGACTTGAAGACGGGTTAGGTAGGGAGATCCTAGCTCTCACTTTAGAGTTCCCTCTTCTCCTTCCATCTATGGGAGAACATCTTGTATCAAAACCTAAAACTATAAATTAAATTGGGGGCTTTGGCCTGACACTCTAAAGTCATCTAATTCTACACCCTTCAAAGTGTATTTCTCTATTAATTTGCACTCAATCATATGAATTACATTCTCATCCATATAATCTCATGTGATTCTTACTATTTATTGACTGAGACAATACCATCTTAGATCTTACATGTTCTTACAACAAATATTAACATTTTAATTGGACAAATCAAGAAGTAAATGAAGTACAAGGCTTAAAATCACACAACTAATTCCAACATTAAAGATTAATATTTCACACAACATCCATCCAACACTTAATCACTTATCATTTTAAGGAAAAAGATAATGAAAACACTCAAAATTCATGGAAAAAACACAACCACACTTAAGTTTGAAAGTAGAAGTCATGCAGATAAGTATTAAAATCAAATGTAGTCACAAAGATAAAATCTCATCTCAAATCCTCTCCACCAAACCCTTGAACCTTTAAGTCTCTTCCTTCACTTAAAATACAAAGTACAACTCAAAATAAAAATAAAAGTAAGAGAGGGGGGGGGATGTGTGTGGACAAAGCCTCTCTAAGAGAGGGGGTAACGAGAGAGCGAGTTCTTCTTTAATAATTTTCCGAAAAGTGTCTTGGTGTATCCTTAAAATGTGTCCACATTCAATGAATCTTGCAAGAGTTGCCTCCTTTTAAAAGTCAATTGAATGTATTTTTTTGTCCATTAACTATTTCTCAGGTTTTCACCAAGGTTTGCTTCAAACCCCTCTTCAAAAATTCATCCAAATTCATTGAATCTCCAAGTAACTACTTCCAGCACTTAAGGGCAAGGTACTGAAAGCTTAGATGTGGCCTTGTCGGTTTTACTCGTACGTAAGCGCCAATTTTGGGTGCTTAGACGCCAGAGTTCTTTTGCACACCTTCTTCATTTTTGCTCCAAATTTGATCATTTTTCACTCATTTCATCATTTTCATTCATTTGATTGTACTTGAAAGAAAAACATGCAAATACATTCCATTAAAGCGCAATATCTCAAAAATATGTATAAAATTGTGTACATAAAAACTATATATTTTAGATGTATCAGTACGACAAATCATAACCAACCTCTATACATCTCAATCACCATTGACAAGTTTACAGTCTCTAGGGAGTTAGTTGATCTGGGAGCATATTTAAATGTGATGAATCTTCACAGTTTAGCATACTTGGAGATTGATGCCCGAGACCTCAAAACATATAAGATGATATTAAGAGGCTTCAATCAGAAGGCAGAAAGAGATTTTGGACCGATAACGCTACCTATGGTGATCGACGATCTGACAAGGACATCTGTAAAATTCCACATAATTGATTTTGAGACATCATTCAATGCCCTACTGCGCCGACCTTGGATCCACGAGTACCGGATGGTCCTGTCGTATCTGCACCAATGTATAAAGTACTATGAAGGCAGTCAAGAATGGTGCATTAAGGGAGATTTCAACCATTTTTTGTGCATAAATTGGAATCCATGAAGATGCCACTTACTACGCACCTCCAAAGAAGATAATTTTCTCCAAAAACACCATTCCAGACAAAGAGCCAGAAGAGACACAAGACAAAGAACATCCTATTCAGAGATTGATGCCCGAGACTTCAAAACATATAAGATGATATTAAGAGGCTTTAATCAGAAGGCAGAAAGAGATTTTGGATCGATAACGCTACCTATGGTGATCGACGATCTGATAAGGACATCTGTAAAATTCCACATAATTGATTTTGAGACATCATTCAATGCCCCCTACTGCGCCGACCTTGGATCCACGAGTACCGGATGGTCCTGTCGTATCTGCACCAATGTATAAAGTACTATGAAGGCAGTCAAGAATGGTGCATTAAGGGAGATTTCAACCATTTTTTGTGCATAAATTGGAATCCATGAAGATGCCACTTACTACGCACCTCCAAAGAAGATAATTTTCTCCAAAAACACCATGCCAGACAAAGAAAAAAAGCCAGAAGAGACACAAGACAAAGAACATCCTATTCTAATTAAACAGCCCCTCACCACTCACTTGCGGCGAGATGGTGAAGGTTTCTCCAGAGCTCGCACCCGAGGTCGAGGCCGGGGACAAGGTCGAGGAAGAAATGATGGGATTGTTGGACAAAAGAATTCAGTGATTAACATTGATCGGAAAGACAGTTTCGAGGAAGAAGAAATGAAGAAAGAAGCACTGATGATAAATCCAAAGAAGCTACAGTTTAAGATTTCTCTAAAAGATGAAAGAATGAAGAATGCAAATCAATGTATGACAAGATCAACAATTATGTGTAAACTGTGAGCCTAACCCCAATCCATTCTAACAAGATCGAGAGGTTGGTGGTCAAAGAAGTACATGGTGCTAATGTCGAACCAATCTAGTTTTACTAGGTTTCTTCTTCATTTAACCCTCAAAATGATGTAAATCTAAAAGATATTCCTTCTTCTAAATTAATGGAACTACCTTTTGAGTGGTATTCTCCTTGTGTTTAGAAATAAATTCAACGTGGTGTCGTACCTAAGTAGTGGTCAAAAGATCAATACACCTTTTTGAGAAATTATGGAGTAATACTTGTCGACCTTTTAGTTCAAAGCAGGGTCTTGGGTTCAGTACGGTATGTCTGGTGGATGATACATAATTTTTCTTGGTTGTTACTGATGAGCTTGATGAAGATTGTTTGGAAGCTTCAAAAGATTTTGAAGATTCTCCAGTCAAAGATGCTTCGCCAAAGTTTGAAGAAGAGATTAAGTCAAGAATTGACAATCTAAGAGAAGTTAACTTAGGAACTAACAAAGAGCCTAAACCAACCTTTGTTAGCTCATTGTTTAGTGAAGAAGAACCTACAAATATAGTCAAATTGTTAATGGAGTTTAAGGAATTGCTTTGCCTAGAGTTATGAAGAGATGCCCGTATTAGCTCCGGAGGTTGTACTTCATAAGTTGGGATTGAATCAAGCTGTCATTCCAGCCAGACAGGCTCCTAAAAGAATGCGTCTAGAGATGGAGCAACAAGTCATAGCAAAGTTAAAAAATATATAGATGCTAAGTTTGTCCATGAAGAACAGTACTCAACCTGGTTGGCCAATGTGGTGCCGGTTAAAAAGAAGAGTGGTCAAATTCGAGTATGTGTTGATTTCATAGATTTGAACAAAGCATGCCTGAAGAACGAATTTTCTCTATTTCGCTACCGATTCCGGAGTTGATGATTGAGATTGCATCGATGACCAAAGGAAAATAGATTGAGATTTTCATACCTCTTTTATACCGTTTTTGATGATATTGCACTTTAAAGAAAAATATTTTTGATGTTTTGTTGCAGGAATGATGAATTAGGGTCAATGCAGCAAAAAGATGCAAAAAGGAGCGAATTTGGAGCAAAAAGGACCAAAATGTGGAGAATTGCACTAGGGCGTCGACGATGCCATCGAGGCCGCCGATGATGAGATTTTCCCAAGGCTACAAGACAAATTCTCCAGAAGGGCGCTGACGGCGTCATCGAGGCCGCCGACGGCATAATCGACAGTTATGTGACATGTACAATGGATAAGGCCAGATTTTGGAGGAGTGCGTAAGCAACTCTTGGGAAAACTCATCCACATCTTTAAAGAGAACATTTTAGCCAAAAAGAGGGAGGAGAGCAAGCTTGGAAGCAATAGAAAGGATCCATTAGTGCATAGAAAGCTTGCTAGAGCGTATAATTATGAGGAATTCTTCGAGAAATTGTAAGGGTGGAGGGAAAGTGGGGGATTTCTTCCTCCTTGCTACTTCGAAGAGGAATTCTGAGTGTTGTAAAGAAAGGAAGAGATTCAAAGTAACTTTGAGGAGTGTTCTTGGGGAGAAATTTAGAGATAAGTTATTTACTTGTTATAGTTTGTATGACTTTGATTTTATATAGAAATTCCAAGTTGTGTTGTGCTTTCCCCATGAGTTCTGAGTAGTTTTCTCTGTCTTTCTCCTTGTCTCGAGATTTGTGAAATGGTGATTTGAATTGGTGAAG